>NC_056443.1:28193687-28258687 GCF_018296145.1 Oncorhynchus tshawytscha
ATTATGACATGACTGCAGTGGCCGAACCTCTGCAGGAAGAATCAGACTTTTATGACAGCCAATACTTCAACCCTAGTTGGTCTGGAGAGCTTCCTCTGAAAGACAACGCAGCAGCCAGCAGCACAACTTTTCTTTCTCCTGCCGGAGACTGAACTCTGCAGTCATTAAAAAGTCCTGGGAAGTTTGAAGCTCCTGTTGTGTTTCCAGGTGATAGGAAGTAGGGCTTTGTGTAAATGTTTGCTGCGGCGCTGGACAAAAGAGTTGGCGTTGTTTCTTTTGTTTGTTAACGCATTCACATCAGGCATGGTTGCAATACGGGCCCATTACAACAGCTATTATTAGGGCCGACAAGCCATTCGTTCCAATTACCATTACCAAAACACTGGGAGAAGTAAGCAAGGCAATCTTAAGTCAAATTGATTGCATCTCACTGCCACTATCTACAACTGCCAATTGATGACCTGGCATCGAGCCTCTGCCTCTGCTATTCAATTTGTGGGTGTTGGTGTGTTTGTGTGCGTGTGCGTGTGTGCGTGTGTGTGTGTGTGTCTGGGATTCCTTTCTTCCTGACTGTGATTAGCAGGTTGTAAAGATCTGTTGAGTAATGGGTTTAGACGGGGATAAAATGCACCGTCTCTACAGATTAATTAGAAATCATAACGTGGGTAAGTGCTTTACATGCATACATATTGAAACAAGACTATTGAACCCAGAGTTCCCTATTAGGGCAACGTAGACCTACGGGTATTAGATATCCACATCTACGAATGGATGTGAACTAGTGATTACATGTGCTGGGTCTATTATCTTTTCTCTGTGCTGTTAACTTTGACCCCCTTCCCCCCCCTGCTTTTCCCAATGAGCAGATTACATGGATATTTGGTTGTTTTTCAGAGAAGGAAAACATGACGAGAGAAAGTCACCACAGCAATCCTCTGCAGATCTCAACCCTGGAAGTGGAAGAGAAAATCACCATCATCAGACAGAAAGTGACAGGAGAAAGTGGAGGAAGAAAGAGAAGGTAGATACACAGAGTTATAGACCAACAGATTGAATAGCTTGAACGAGAGAAAAAAAGAAAGAGAGAAAAAAAGAGAGCAAGATACAGAAAGCAAGAGAGAAACGCTGCATAGAAGCTCGACCAAAAACGTCGTGTCCCTTTACCTGGCGCAGGTTGCGGGTGACGCGAACATCGTGCCAGGCGTTGTCATTGAACTTCCCATTGACGGGCTCCACCAGCGCCTCGAAGGCGCCCGAGCCCAGGTTGATGACCAACCAGACGGCGCCGCTCTTCAGCGACAGGTTGACGTAGTCGGCCGACTTGCCCGTGTGCAGCATGAGGCCGTTGCGCTGCAGCGTGCGAAAGGAGAGCGTGATCTCGTCCGTGCTGCTCTGGATGGGCGTCAGTGACAGGTCGTAGCAGAAGAACTCGTTCCCCTTGAATGTGGCCACCGACACTTCCTTCCCTGGAGAGACATGAAGATGAAGAGAGAGAGGGGGGGGTTACAGTTACAGATGTGTATAGCTCATATAGAGCTGCTGGAACTCATGTTTGGTGTATTTCTGAATTGGTGACACACACCCAAGACACAATTGGAAGCAAAAGGAACGAGAGAGAGATGTATGGAGATAAAAGAGTGAGAAAGACAGACGAAGAGGTCAGAGTAAGGTCGACATCCTTGTTCTTTCTGTCAGTCCACCTGCCACACATTCTTTCAGCAACAAAGGAAGTCAGCTCACACTACAGACACGGGTCAAATCCCAATGAAATGGCGTGGGAAGACACCATTTCCTAATGTCTCGTAATAAAACAGACTACATCCTGTAATTACAATGAATACTGAGGTCTCTCCGCACAATGTGGACGCTCAACACCTCATAACTCTTCCTATTCATGTGTCTATATGCAGCCAGGTTGCTCAAGATTCACTTCGAAATTGGACGTTTGTTCATGTCCCGAGGACGTCCAGTGGGGGGTTTTGCCTTCGAAACCCAAAACCCCCCGAAATTTAACGTTTGGAGAAAATTTGATACACGTCAGAATCTGAAGTCAAATTAGTTAAACCGTGAGATCTTGTTGTACCTCAGGTACTAGGGTCTATCAACAAGCTGCCATCCCAACAGACCAGTGATCCACACAAACACCATGCTGTTGTAATTTCACCGTGTCCCTGAGGACGCTCTGAGGGGATCCAGCTCAGGTAATGAGGTTCACTTGAGAATCAGGGGGAACCCTGCGAGGGAGGGGATTGGTTAATCCCATTTATCCCAAAGTTCTATTACTGCAAATCACTCCAATATCTGCACACATTTCCCAGGGGAGGGCAGGGTCGGGAGGGCCAGATAGATTGAGGACCACCATCTCCTGAGCACCGAATTACAATTATAGAGCTGAGAGTGGCTGTGAGAGAAGTAGTGAGAGTGGTGGTGAGAGTAGTGGCGAGAGTGGTGGTGAGAGGATTAGTGAGAGTAGTGGTGAGAGTAGTGGTGAGACTGGTGGTGAGAGTGGTGGTGAGAGTGGTGGTGAGAGTAGTGGTGAGAGTGTTGGTGAGAGTAGTGGTGAGACTGGTGGTGACTGGATTAGTGAGAGTAGTGGTGAGAGTAGTGGCGAGAGTGGTGGTGAGAGTAGTGGTGAGACTGGTGGTGAGAGTAGTGGTGAGACTGGTGGTGAGAGGATTAGTGAGAGTAGTGGTGAGAGTAGTGGTGAGACTGGTGGTGAGAGTGGTGGTGAGAGTGGTGGTGAGAGTAGTGGTGAGAGTGGTGGTGAGAGTAGTGGTGAGAGGATTAGTGAGAGTAGTGGTGAGAGTAGTGGTGAGACTGGTGGTGAGAGTGGTGGTGAGAGTGGTGGTGAGAGTAGTGGTGAGACTGGTGGTGAGAGTGGTGGTGGTGAGAGTAGTGGTGAGACTGGTGGTGAGAGTAGTGGTGAGACTGGTGGTGAGACTAGTGGTGAGACTGGTGGTGAGAGTGGTGGTGAGAGTAGTGGTGAGACTGTTGGTGAGAGTGGCGGTGAGAGTAGTGGTGAAACTGGTGGTGAAAACAGTTATTTTTACTGCTCTAATTACGTTGGTAACCAGTATATAATGGCAATAAGACACCTTGTTTCACTTCCTTATGTTATAATTAAGCCATAAGGCACGAGGAGGTGTGGTATATGGCCAATATATCACGGCTAAGGGCTGTGTCCAGGCAATCCGTGATGCGTTGTGTTAAGAACAGCCCTTAGCCATGGTATATTGGCCATATACCACACCTCCTCGGGGCTTATTGCTTAATTAGAGAGGACATGGACTAGTTATCCATTGATGTAGGATTGCTGTAATTTCTGTTATGTGTTAAAATAATGACTTTTCAAGCACATCAATCACAGTGATTTGACTATTTAACATGTCTGATTTGACATTAACTCATACAGGCTTTTCTTTTCAAATGGCAGTCATAAAAAATATATAAACGCCTGCACATACAGTATTGTGAACACGCATGTACGGACACACACAATCTCCCATAACTGAGGTAGACAATGAATTCTCCATTTAATGAAGAGAACCATGTTTTATTTTTAAATTGGAATTTAGAGTAATCTCAGACGAGGCGGAAAGGCATCATGGCGTGGAAGAAACAAGAAAATGAGAGAGAGAGAAAGAATAGAGATAGAAAGAGAGAGGCAACGAGAGAGAACGAATAGAGAGTGAGAGAGAATAAAGAGAGGCAGCGAGAGAGAGAAAGAGATAGAAAGAGCGAGAGAAAGAATAGAGAGAGAGAAAGAATAGAGAGAGAGAAAGAAAGAGAGAGAGAGACAATCTCTGGTAAACAGACTCCTCACGGTCTCTGTTCCGCTGATGTAGTAAGAACAAAAGCGTGGTAAATGGACCGCAGTAGCCATTTTCAATTATGTATTAAGTTAGGAGAGAGAGAGAGAGAGAGAGAGAGAGAAAAACAGAAAAACAACTAGTTGGGTTGTTAACAGTAAGCAACAAGCAGCACCATTACTGGTGGGAAGTTTGGCTCTTCTCACTAATATTTTCAAGTCATTCAGTCAAAAGAACGAATCTTTCGACTCATTTCGTTCATTTGATTCAGTAATGTCCAATGCACAGATGACCCCCTACTGGCAAACAATGAATTAAAAACTCAAAAGAATCATGATTCTACAAACCTCTCGTTCACCATAGAGGGCTTATTATTGGAGCTGTCATTTGTGACGGAGACTTATAAATGTGTGCCTATTTGTTTTTTTTTTTACATCTGTGATTGCTAGGCATTAGAAATAAGATTGTTAACTGTTTCCTTTGAGGTCAAGTTGCGGACACAACCAGACTAGATTGTGAATTACTTGGCGGAATGAGACTGCTTGACTGCCGCGAGGGAGATTAGCACAATACCGGTCACATACTACAGCAGCCCAATCGATTCGTTCTCGAGTTCGAGTTTTGAGCAGAGAGAGGCTGGCTGCCTATGCTTTGGTTCTAAGATGTGTCCATCGAGTAACATTCAATAATCAATTAACAGCATTCATTCTTGCACCATGCGATCAATTATCAGTTCTTAACATGATGCCTGCAGCATGATCTATTTTCCCTCGCTCACATGATGAACAGATGCTGGTCAGAGTACGTCTCTAGAGCCACTGAGCCGGAGGGGTGGGAATTCAATCCTGCTGTAGAATTCAATGCGGCCAGCAGATCAAGTGAACGACTAAAATGAATGAGTTTCTCTGAAAAAAAACAAATCATGACTCTCGAGTCAGTAAAAAGAGTTGTTCAAAAAGAATGAATCGTTAGCGAATTGCACATCACTACTTGTGATTGCTTTCTATGAGCCGTGGTGTCAGATGATAGAGATTGAGCTAATGAAATGGAAGGAGGCAGCTTGCAGAAGACAATAACTTTCTTTTTGGAGGGGATGGGGCAGGTGGCTGACAAAGGGGAGAACTAAAAAATAAGACACTGCCTGAGCACTCAGACTGACAGGAAAGGACGAGGGGACATGTTTTAGTGTCACATGGCGGTGCTCTGATGATGACAGGGGGGTGATGCTATCTCTGACCCTGGCATGATGCATTACAACGCCACATCCCACAAGACATCTTCAGAAACCTATTGCCTTTAGCGGGTAAATCAACATGCAGTTTAAACCTATTGCCTTTAGTGGGTAATAAACATGCAGTGTAAACCTATTGCCTATAGTGGGTAAATAAACATGCAGTGTAAACCTATTGCCTATAGTGGGTAAATAAACATGCAGTGTAAACCTATTGTCTATAGTGGGTAAATAAACATGCAGTGTAAACCTATTGCCTATAGTGGGTAATAAACATGCAGTGTAAACCTATTGCCTTTAGTGGGTAAATAAACATACAGTTTAAACCTATTGCCTATAGTGGGTAAATAAACATGCAGTTTAAACCTATTGCCTATAGTGGGTAAATAAACATGCAGTTTAAACCTATTGCCTATAGCGGGTAAATAAACATGCAGTGTATAGACATCAAGAACATTTACGTGAACCATGTTATTAAAACACTTATTTGACCAGTCTCAGTAGATTGTAGATAGCACTCTCTCCATTTTCCCCTGTTCCCCTCCCTCCATCCCTCCCTCCCTCCCTCCATCCCTCCCTCCCTCCCTCCCTCCCTCCCTCCCTCCCTCCCTCCCTCCCTCCCTCCCTCCCTCCCTCCCTCCCTCCCTCCCTCTCTCTCTACTTCCCTCCATCATTCTTCCCCTCCCTCCCTCCCTACCACCCTCCTCCTCTCTCTACTTCTCTACATCCCTCTTTCCCTCTTTCCCTCCTCTGTCTCCTAGACTTCCCTGCTAGGATCCGTTGGTAAGCCCTCTCCCCATCCCCTCTCTTAGATCTGTATACTGTAATAAACCAGTGATCCTTCCTCGTTCTCTACAGAGGGTCCTGGAAAGCCCCACTTCCCCACATTCCTCCCCACAAGGATGGTGGAGACCACTTCAGCTCCACCACTCGCTTTCCAACATAAAACGAATATCAAGACATTTCTCTCTCTCCCACTCTGTGTCAGTCTCTCTCTCTACCTCTCCCCTCTCTCCCTCTCTCCCTTCCCTCCCTCCCTCCCTCACTCCACACCCAAAACCAATTTATTCTCATAGTAAACCCCCCTCCCAACAACCCTCCTAGCCTTCTCCCTCTCCACACCGCCTGACGACAGCATACCAATCAGGTGCTCCTCCAATCCAGAGCCCAATCTTCTCTCCTCTCCTCCTAAACCTGCCTCTTCTCTGCCTTGATGCCCCACTACAGGCACTGGGCTCTCCTCAACCAAGACTGAAAGCCTGATGTGCTGGGAATAGCTTGGGTATAGCCTGGATATAGCCTGATATACTGATATAGTCGGTTCACTGGCATTGGAAAACTGTCTGTCTACTAACTGCCTTTCTTTCTCCACTTTCCCAGCTTCTACATGACTACTAAGGGCACTTTCCCAGCTTCTACATGACTACTAGGGCACTTTCCCAGCTTCTACATGACGACTAGGGCACTTTCCCAGCTTCTACATGACTACTAGGGCACTTTCCCAGCTTCTACATGACTACTAGGGCACTTTCCCAGCTTCTACATGACTACAAGGGCACTTCCCCAGCTTCTACATGACTACTAGGGCACTTTCCCAGCTTCTACATGACTACTAGGGCACTTTCCAACTTCCGCAATGTCTCAAGCTCTTAACCTAACTTCTGATACCTACATTCGCAAAATCTCTATATAATGTGAAGGACTGTACAGGTGATATTTGATTTGTAACCATATGCCCTAAGGAAGCGTTCCATGTCTTAGCTAAGACCCCTCTCTCTGAGCTACACAGTAAAGTGATGGTTATCAGAGAGGGATGTAATTCCAACCCATGTTGAATCAATGGCATTGACCAGCGTATCCCTCTCTCTCTCTCTCTCTCTCTCTCTCTCTCTCTCTCTCTCTCTCTCTCTCTCTCTCTCTCTCTCTCTCTCTCTCTCTCTCTCTCTTCCTCTCCCTCTCTCCCTCTCAAGTTCTTTGCAGTCTTGAAGGGTGATACTGTGGAGTTCTCAACCGCGATGGAGAGGTCTTTGAGCAGGCAGGCCTTCCCCGGGAGGAAGAGCAGCTCTGTCTTGTCTAGGTTGAGCTCGATGGGCCGACATCCTAGCTTAGATGTCTTCCAGGCATACAGACATATGTGTCGCCACCTGGGTGTCAGAAGGGGTATTGAGACAAGTAGTTGAGTGTCATCCACATAGCGATGATAGGAGAGAACATCTGATGATATTGTGAGTGACTTGGTGTATAGAGAGGAGAGGAGAGGGCCTAGAACTGAGCCCTGGGGGACACCAGTAGTGAGAGTATGTGGTGCAGACACAGATCCTCTCCATGTCACCTGATAGGAGCGGTCTGCCAGGTAGGATGCAATCCAAGAGTGTGCAGAACCTGAGACGCCCAGCCCTGAGAGGGTGGAGAGGAGGATCTGATGGTTCACGGTGTCTAAGGCAGTGGATAGATCTAGGACTTTGGCCATTTTGAAGTCAGAGGGGATGCAGCCAATGGTCAGTGATGAGTTGATAAGGGAAGTGAGGAATGCAAGAAGGTCTCCAGAGATGGTCCGTAGAAGGGAGGACTGGATGAGGTCGAACGGGTAGTTTGTCGGGCAGCCAGACCTCACTAGTCACATCTGGAGAGAGGGGGGGAAAGAGGTCAAGGCGAAAGGTAGTTCTGTGTGAGTGAGACCAGTGGACTCAATAGGCTGATTGAATGAGGAGTGGATATCGTCAACATTCTTTTCAAAGTGGTTGACAAAGTTATCCGCAGAGAGGAGGGAGAGAGGAGGAGGGTTGGAGGAGAAGGTGGGAAAAGAGTTTCCTAGAGTTAGAAACAGAAGCTTGAAATGGCTTTAGCAGCAGATACAGAGGAAGAGAAGGTAGAGAGGAAGGAGTGAAAGGATGTTAGGTCCATAAGTTTAGTTGTCCTCCTTTTTCACTCAGACCTGTTCAGTAAGCTCGCAATAAGTCGCTCACCTACTGAGCAAGAGGGGAAGACCGAGCCGGCCGGGAAGAAAGGGGACAGTGTGAGTCATAGGATGTGAAAATGGAGGAGAGTATGGTGGAAGAGGTAGAATCAGGAAAATTTAGCAGAAGGGAGAGATGATAGGATTAAAAAGGAGAGTACTGGGAGAGATTGTGCTTAGGGTTGGAGGAAAGGGAGACAGAAAAGGAAAAAAAGTAAGTGATCAGAGACCTGGAGGGGGTTTGCAGTGAGATTAGTAGGAGAACAGTCTCTAGTAAAGATGATGTCAAGCGTATTGCCTGCCTTGTGAGTTGGAGGGGACTGGGAAAGGATGAGGTCAAGTGTATTGCCTGCCTGATGAGTTGGAGGGGACTGGGAAAGGATGAGGTCAAGCGTATTGCCTGACTTGTGAGTTGGAGGGGACTGGGAAAGGATGAGGTCAAGCATATTGCCTGCCTTGTCAGTGGGAGGGGACTGGGAAAGGATGAGGTCAAGTGTATTGCCTGCCTTGTGAGTGGGAGGGGACTGGGAAAGGATGAGGTCAAAAGAGGCAAGGAGGGAAAAGAGAGAGTTGGAAAGAAATGAATCAAAGGCAGATAACAAAAATGTAAATCTTGAGTGATCAAGTGAAAGTGATGGCATGGAATTCCAATGAGGAAATGGACAGGTGAGAGAGGGAGAAAAAGAGAAAATCTCCAGTTAGGAGAAATGAGTGCACTCGTGCCACCACCATGATGACCAGATGCTCTTGGACTATGAGAGAAAACGTAGTCAGATGAAGAGAGAACACCTGGAGTAGTAGTGTTCTCTGGGGGGATCCATGTTTCCGTCAGGGCCAAAACATCAAGGGCAGCATAGGATGAAGGGCAGCAAAGGCTGAGATCAACTCTGCGTTCTGATCGCACATCGGCAGTTCCAAACTCTGCCAGAGACTGCGCCCAGTTAACACTAAATTAGAAGGGTTTCACCCAGGGTGTGGGGAGCATCTATAAAGCTTACAGGGAGAGGAGCAAACAGGTATAGAAAAACACAAATAGGTGCGGCTGGCTTCCGCGTTAAGGGAGCAGTGTGTCAAGAAGCAGTGCGGCTTGGCAGGGTCGTGTTTCGGAGGACGCATGGCTCTCGACCTTCGCCTCTCCCGAGTCTGTAGGTGAGTTGCAGCGATGAGACAAGATCATAACTACCAATTAGATATCATGAAACTGAGGAGAAATAAATCGATATGATACTGGTGTGGAGCCTTCCTCTCTTTGCTTCCTCGAATAACTCTGCAGAACAATTCGGCACAACCGTTTTTGTTTCAGCAACAGTTTTAGTTTTGCAGACGAGACCGCCACTGACATGACCGCCGCTTAAAGCTGCCAATGAGAAGACAGGGGAGACTGAAGTATTAACGATAATTGCTCATTTCCTATCAGAGGTGAAGGACACATACACTAGAGCTGATTGTTGATATGCAATACTGTATCTACAGTGGCTTGCAAAAGTATACACCCCCTTTGGCATTTTTCCTGTTTTGTGGCTTAAAATAGATTTTTTGGGGGGGTTGTATATCCTTTTATTTACACAACATGCTTACCACTTTGTGAAACAAACAAGAAATATGACACAAAAACAGAAAACATGAGTGTGCATAACTATTCATCCCCCCCAACGTCAATACTTTGTAGAGCCACTTTTTGCAGACATTACAGCTGCAAGTCTCTTGGGGTATGTCTCTATAAGCTTGGCATATCTAGCCACAGGGATTTTTGCTCATTCTTCAAGGCAAAACTGATCCAGCTCCTTCAAGTTGGATGGGTTCCGCCGATGCATAAAGTCATACCACAGATTCTCAATTAGATTGAGGTCTGGGCTTGACTAGGCCATTCCAACACATTTAAATGTTTCCCCTTAAACCACTTGAGTGTTGCTTTAGCAGTATGCTTAGGGTCATTGTCCTGCTGGAAGGTGAACCTCCGTCCCAGTCTCAAAGACCGAAACAGGTTTCCCTCAATAATTTCCCTGTATTTAGCACCATCCATCATTCCTTAAATTCTGACCAGTTCCCAGTCCCTGGCGATGAAAAACAGGGAAGCTGCCATTACCATGCTTCACTGTGGGGATGGTATTCTCGGGATAATGAGAGGTGTTGGGTTTGTGCCAGACAGCTCAATTTTAGTCTCATCTAACCAGAGTACCTACTTCCATTTGTTTGGTGAGTTTCCCACATACCTTTTGGCGAACACCAAACGTGTTTACTTCTTTCTTTCTTTTAGCAATGGCTTTTTTTCTGGCCACTCTTCCATACAGCCCAGCTCTGTGGAGTGTACGGCTTAAAGTGGTCCTATGGACAGATACTCCAATCTCCACTGTGGAGCTTTGCAGCTCATTCAGGGTTATCTTTGGTCTCTTTGTTGACTCTCGGATTAATGCCCTTCTTGCCTGGTCCGTGAGTTTTTTGGCAGGTTTATTGTGGTGCCATATCCTTTCCATTTATAAATAATGGATTTAATGGTGCTCCATGGGATGTTCAAAGTTGCTGTTGTTTATTTTTATAACCCAACCCTGATCTGTACTTCTCCACAACTTTGTCCCTGACCTGTTTGGCGAGCTCCTTGGTCTTCATGGTGTCGCTTATTTGGTGGTGTCCCTTGCTTAGTGGTGTTGCAGACACTGGGGCCTTTCAGAACAGGTGTATATATATACTGAGATCATGTGACAGATCATGTGACACTTAGATTGCACACAGGTTGACTTTATTTAACTAATGTGACTTCTGCAGGTAATTGGTTGCACCATATCTTATTTAGAGGCTTCATAGCAAAGGGTTGAACACATATGCACGCACCAATTTTCCATTTTAATTTTCCAAGTTATTTTTTTTTCATTTCACTTCACCAAATGTGGACTTTTTGTGTATGTCCATTACATGAAATCCAAATAAAAATCCATTTAAATTACAGGTTGTAATGCAAAAAAAAAGGAAAAACGCCCAGGGGGATGAATACTTTTGCAAGCCACTGTATGTCAGGACCATCTCATGGATCTGTAGTCTTATTTTATGTAAACCTGAGGACAAACGCCACATGTCAATTAAGCAGTGCACGGTTACACCCTGCATGTAAATCAATTGGCTAGTATGATATAAAGAACAGACAGAACTGACATAAGAGCAATGACGGGAATAGATAGCCCAAGTATCACAAGATTAAATAAGATCAGTACAGAAAATCACCAGGATTTAACATTAGTCTAAGACTGTTCATTACAGTAATAAAAATGCAGTGTAGCATATTAACTTGGATTGAGTTAAGACTGGGAGAGTGGGGGACGATTTAATAAGAAGAAACCAATGGCCGCCTCCATCACACAACTTGTGTGGCACATTAGCCAATGCATAATGAACCATAACATACCCTTTTTGGGCGATTGCAATATATATAGTCACCTAACTTGGGCTGTTTTGGGAGGGGGTTGAAGAGCTGGCTGGACGTACATTACTTAATTCAGTTTTGGACAGTGGTAACACCAAATGGAAACATGAAATTATTATTACAGATTTAGTTCAGTGATCTGTGTTATTCAAATACTATTCAATTGAGAAAAAAATAATACAAAATGATTGTCAGATTGAAACATCATTAAATGAATACAGTTTGTCAACGCAAGCGGAACAAATACCTCCTAAATGGATCAATGATGTCCGTCCTAGCTCTTTCACTGTAGCTCGTCCAACTTCACGAAGGAAACACAATGTCACATTAACATGTTTCATTTCCAATAACAATGACAGAGATTTCTGTAAGAAACAGTAATGCTCCCATCTGTATCTTGCACTTATGTGAGCCTTTTCAGTAGCTTCAGAACTGGCAGAAATCATGAACAAAATGCACTCAACCAACAGACCACTTTAACGACAATGACATTCTCAATAATGGTTACAGAAATTACCAAAATGTGCAGTACCAGTCAAAAGTTTGGACACACCTACTCATTGTAGAATAATTGTGAAGACATCGAAACTACCAAATAACACATATGGAATCATGTAGTAACCAAAAAAGTGTTAAACACACCAAATTATATTTGAGATTTGAGATTCTTCAAAGTAGCCACCCTTTGCCTTGTTGACAGATTTTGGCTCCCGAGTGCCGCAGCGGTCTAAGGCACTTTGTGTGGTTACTACCTGATTCCATATGATTCCTACAATGTAGAAAATAGTATAAATAAATTCAAACCTTTAAATGAGTAGGTGTGTCCAAACATTTGACAGGTACTGTATATCTAAATGTAAAAAATGTACACTTGCAAAACATGCTGGGTATTATTGTAATGTGTTCCGCCACCCAAACAAAACAAGGGGTGTGTTTGACCAGTGAGCCTAAAGAAACTGACTGTCAGCGAGTGAAGTAAGGGGTGCATCTGCGACAGCCGAAAGTCGGACAGTGAATGGTTTTCAAACAGCAAGACTCAGTTCAACATGGCAGGGTCAACATAGCTTCTATTGTTAACTAACGTTCTTCTGTACAGACGTCAAAATACATGTTTCTATACCCGCATATCACACACACTCACAACCTGAAAACATAATGTGTGTAATATTAATTTCATAGAGAGAAGTCTCAAATATCACTTTCATTTGTATCCCCTGTAGCTTTAGAATCACGGCAAAGCTGGTTCCTGTTTTGAGTCTCATCTTCATGGATGGTGTAGTTGGCGAGAAGCAACTGCAGGGACTTAAAGACAATTTAATAAAAATCGGCATGACCTTTGATGACATGATTTTTGTAAAGTTCATGCAGTCGACAAGTCAGACTGTTTTTATAAACATAATGCAACACACCAACAATGGTCACCGACTTGGCAAAGGTAATTCCGCGACTTGGCAAAGGTAATTCCGCACGAATATTCCACGAATATCCCAAACTCTTTGACCAAATAACAATTGGTCAGTTAATTTCTACATGAATGGATCTGGGGCATATAATGTTCTGTTGAATTAACTAAATTCTACAAGAGACAACTACATTGCGGCATAAAACATTACTTGATTGCAGTGGGGGAAAAGTACTCAATTGTCATACTTAAGTAAAATTAAAGATACCTTAATGGGCTCCTGAGTGGCACAGCGGTCCAAAGCACTGTATCTCAGTGTTAGAGGCGTCACTACAGACCCTGGTTCAATTCCAGACTGTATCACACCCGGCCGTGATTGTGAGTCCCATAGGTGGCGCACAATTGGCCCGGGGTAGGCCGTTATTGTAATTAAGTATCACGGCTGATTGAAGGAGAGGACCGTGGTGACATTTTCTTTTAATAATCAAAATGAAGCCGAACAAAACAATAAACACTACCAAAACAAACCGTGAAGGTCAAAGGCTAAGTGCCCTAAACAAAGTCAACTTCCCACAAACACAGGTGGGAAAAAGGGTACGTAAGTATGGTTCCCAATCAGAGACAACGATAGACAGCTGTCCCTGATTAAGAACCATACGTGGCCAAAACCTAGCAATAGAAAATCATAGAAAAAGGAACATAGCATGCCCACCCGAAATCACACCCTGACCAAACCATAATAGAGACAAAAAAAGCTCTAAGGTCAGGGCGTGACAGTAAGAATTTGTTCTTAACTGACTTGCCTAGTTAAATAAAGGTTCAAACCTAAAAAGAACAGAAAATGACTTGTGAAAGTTACCCAGTAAAATACTACATGAGGAAAAGTCTAATAGTATTTGGTTTTAAATATACTTAAGTATCAAAAGTAAATGTAACTGCTAAATTAGTAAAAGTAAAAATTCATTATATTAAAGCAAACCAAACGGTACAATGTTTTTAGAATTTATGGATAGTGACAAATGCACCAAATTTGGCACAGAGGGAGATGTATGTACCCTCCAAATATATAGATATGGAGCCTTCCCAGATGTGTTCCCTGCGGGCGTGACACCCACTATAACTGCAAAATAAATACAGATTTAGATTTCAGTCAGTGTTTCCATACAAAGTTGAGAGTCTCTTCTTTCAGATGCAATTGGAACTAAGTTGATAGGCCATAGCATTCCAAATGAAGAGCTAAATGTCTGAAGGCACCAGCGCCCATATGGCCTATATCAGTGGCCATGTTAGGTCATACCGGTATGTCAGATTAGCTCCATCACCAATTTCTCAGCAACACTGAATGAATAACATAAAAACTTTTATAACAAGTGGCTATGGATGAAATGTATCAACATATTTGTTCAAAACATGAAAAACATACAAAAAATAAAATATAATACAATTTTGGTGTCAAAAATGACCCATTGGTACTTTTAAGTTGTGTGTGTGTGTGTGTGTGTCCGTGTGTGAGTGTGTGTGTCTGTTCTTTGTGTTTATTTCAGTCAAACACACACACACACACAATGAATTAGGCTGCCCTGCTGGAAGAAAACATTGCCGCAGGAATCAGGCTCTCCTCTGCTCTCGCTGCTCTTTCATTGGCTACTTATACACTCACCTGTCTAGGGTGTCCCTGAGGGGCCAATAGGGACACAGGGGGAATCACACCATGTTTATCCACACTTCATAACACATGACCTCATTGCCAGTCCATCTATACACAGTCACTGTCCATTAATCTCCCCGTATACAGTAATTCAGGCTACCCCTAACACTCCAACACACGGAGAATGCATTGCAATGGCAACAGTGGGATAGAGCTTTGTATGTTAATGCTTTGAAGCACATGAATCACAATAGCCTATGGGACATGATGTATGGTTAGCATCCTCCGCTAGGCGTGTGTCAGTTTGCACGTGTGTGTGTGTGTGTGTGTGTGTGTGTGTGTGTGTGTGTGTGTGTGTGTGTGTGTTTGCTCAGCACTCAAGCAGCGACAAAAAAACCCATCTCTCTCATCTGATTTGAAACGTGTGGGGATGAAGTGGAATCAGACCAATGGAAAAAGGGCCAGAGGGAGGGGAAGAGAGGAGAGAGGGAGGGAGACAGAACAGATGCTCAGGTTGTTGTCAGTGGGGAGGAAGGGAAATGAGAAGACATGATTGATACAAGTTGTTCTGCCTCCTTGTTGTGCTCCTTCTAGATGTTTCTCTCCCTCATAAATCTCAACTGTCAGCTGTCATGAAAAACACATCAATGTGGTATTGCAATCTCTGACGAGCCGATAACTGACTCTCTGGTACCCAAGGAACCCCTTCCCTTTCTATAGTGGTTTAGTTAGCAACAAGACAAAACCAACAGCAGTAACAATCTCTGACGAGCCGATAACTTACTCTCTGGTACACAAGGAACCCCTTCCCTTTCTATAGTGGTTTAGTTAGCAACAAGCCAAAACCAACAGCAGTAACAATCTCTGACGAGCCGATAACTTACTCTCTGGTACCCAAGGAACCCCTTCCCTGTCTATAGTGGTTTAGTTAGCAACAAGCCAAAACCAACAGCAGTAACAATCTCTGACGAGCCGATAACTTACTCTCTGGTACCCAAGGAACCCCTTCCCTTTCTATAGTGGTTTAATTAGCAACAAGCCAAAACCAACAGCAGTAACAATCTCTGACGAGCCGATAACTTACTCTCTGGTACCCAAGGAACCCCTTCCCTTTCTATAGTGGTTTAATTAGCAACAAGCCAAAACCAACAGCAGTAACAATCTCTGACGAGCCGATAACTTACTCTCTGGTACCCAAGGAACCCCTTCCCTTTCTATAGTGGTTTAGTTAGCAACAAGACAAAACCAACAGCAGTAACAATCTCTGACGAGCCGATAACTTACTCTCTGGTACCCAAGGAACCCCTTCCCTTTCTATAGTGGTTTAATTAGCAACAAGCCAAAACCAACAGCAGTAACAATCTCTGACGAGCCGATAACTTACTCTCTGGTACACAAGGAACCCCTTCCCTTTCTATAGTGGTTTAGTTAACAACAGGCCAAAACCAACAGCAGTAACAATCTCTGACGAGCCGATAACTTACTCTCTGGTACCCAAGGAACCCCTTCCCTTTCTATAGTGGTTTAGTTAGCAACAAGCCAAAACCAACAGCAGTAACAATCTCTGACGAGCCGATAACTTACTCTCTGGTACCCAAGGAACCCCTTCCCTTTCTATAGTGGTTTAGTTAGCAACAAGCCAAAACCAACAGCAGTAACAATCTCTGACGAGCCGATAACTTACTCTCTGGTACCCAAGGAACCCCTTCCCTTTCTATAGAAGAGTTGCAAACAGGGGCCTTCCCTGTTTTTTTGTTTTATTTTTAAATGCTCAGGATTTCTGCACTCTTTGGTTTAGTTAGCAACAAGCCAAAACCAACAGCAGTAACAAGTCTCCAAGTTGATCAGAATTCAACTGTAGTCAGACACAGCAGTGCAGACAGCCCAAGTTCCCATGCTGGGAGACTTTTGGGTCCGTTACTATCCGTCTGTACACAAAGCAATGGATCAACGCAAGCTAATCCATTCCAGAGCAAACCCAAAACTGAACCCTGACCTTAATAAGGACGAAAGAACAGCTGAATAAGGAAGGGTGTAATTACTAAGGCGTAAAGGAGCTATCGATTCCTGCCCAAACTGACCTAGCCTGCAGCAACACTTGCTAACGTGAGTAATTCACTGATTAGCTAGTGGATCTCTGATGTGACGGCATTGGTTCTCTATTGACAAAAGACCCACCATACAATGGGCCTCCCTGTAGACCACCTTGGTCTTCTAGTACTAGAACTGGTGATAACTGGATATTGATCTGTAGACTCTGATTGCGCTCCCATAATGAAGGTTGTATATTGCCGTCTGCCGAGCTCATTTTCTGCCAAGCATGCCAGTCTTTGTACAGCCACCAGTTACATTGATTCGCCTCGAGGTGAATACGACAGGGAACACAAAACACAACGGTTTCTTTTGTTTCAAGTGACGCCATCGATGGATGGACCATCCATATTGAAATCGGTTGTCTTCTGTGAAGGATTGTAGATTGTGGTTGTTCGGTCACGCTAGTTTTTAATTATCTTGTTAGACTGCCTTTGAGTTAAGAATGGAATTAATGCATCATAGGTACTGAATAGGATCAAGGGAATGAGGGTTATTTGTGCTCCAATGTAAGCCTGTTCTAGCACTTTGCTACCACTTAATCCTCACATACTATACCAACAATGCATTAAGATTATAAAAAAAAAATATATATATAACTATTTAACTATTTAACAAATTCTTATTTACAATGACGGCCTACCAAAAGGCAAAAGGCCTCCTGCGGGGATGGGGGCTAATTGTATATATTCTTGCATTGTTAGAAAAATGGGGTTTTCAAGGATAATAGTTTATGCAATCTCTACATGGATTGTATGGTGTGATTGTATACAGGTATCCAGAACGACACCCATTTTAGCCCTTGTTAGAGTATAGTGAGGTATCTATGAGCAAAAAATTGGCACTAAAACGTCCTTATACAGTACATATAACTATGGCTAGATGGATTCAGCACGGTACTATTCATTAAATGTTTAAGTTATAAATTATTTAACAGTGTTGTTTGCAGATCCAATCAATTAAACTGCATGTGGACCTATCTAAATTTTCTAGCAACATAGATTGATTTGAATTTTATTCCACAGTCAAACGTCGCCCTTGTAAAATATCTCACAAAATATGACTGAATAATGGTTAAACACTGAGATGATCAACGTAGCTGTGTTGCAGGAGCTTGAAAAAATGGACATCGTCCATCACCACACAGCACTACACTACAGTACACGTTGACAGTACAATAAAGGGTCTACTAAGTGTTTATACACTTGACATTGCCCTTTGGGAAAGAAGACCCCTGAACAAGGTTCTAAAGTACCACTCAGCAAGAAAAAACCCTTGATTAAACTCAATTGGACCCCCACCTTTAAACAACAGGCCAAAGTTCACCTTTTTTTTTGACTGTTTAGTGGCATATGCATTTTAAAGGCAATTATTCTGATTGACAGCCACTTAATGGTCAGACAAGAAGCAGTTGCTATATTATTGTGATAAAAAAGTATTTCATGAGTCATAAAGAGTAGCAAAACATTTTGATCAAAATAGCAGACTAATTTATAGCTTATGATGTATCAGTGTTTTTTTCTGGCTGCTGCCATTGCAACAAAAATCATGCTACTGAAGTTCCACGTCACAAAGTAATGATGTCGAGCATGGGGTCCAAGCAGCAATTTGACAGTAGTGTGTGTGGGGGTTTTACTCTGACCTTTTACAGATTACACATCCTCCAGGTGAGTCAATTGCTCCCAGAACCCCCCGACCCCGCACACCACACACACACCCTACATTATATAATTTCCCTATGTGTGTCTGTTAGCACTTCCACTTTTTAAACCTATTCCAGTGTTTTCCGTTTGTCGTCCTCTCCCTCACTGGGACGAGAAATAGAAAATGATTAACGAGACGCACTTACTTAGACAAAGGACGCTTTAATTGCCCGTTGCCGGGGAAACCACCCGCTGATGGCATCGTGACTCGAGTTCGACCTGCCTCTCTCACACTCTCTCTTTCTCTACCTCCTTTTCTCACTTTTCCTCATCTCCTCCGCAGTCGGAGTCTGGCAGGTGACCATTATCACAGTGAAAGCCTGTGCAATCTCAAGGCCTGACACAGGGTACAGAGTACATGTCACGCAAGCCCAAGAAAAAAAGATGGCTGAAATGGGCCTGTAAGACTTGTTCATTAGCTACATGGCTGGATGTTTGACAGAGTAACCCAGTAACAGGGGCTGAGACTTGCCACACGAGGCAGACAGGGTTCAAGATTAGTCCAATACCTAAACAATGCATTGTAAGTGACACATACAGCATATTCAGTAAATACAGCAAGACGTTTCAATGGAGCCTCGAACACAAAAGAACAAGAACTCAGACCACCTTGAAGCCTGCAGTCGCACACTACAAGTGGCAATGGCTCTATTTGCTTTCATACAGTCACTCTTCAAATGGGAAGGAAAAAAACATAATTGCATTGAGAGATACATACATCACGGTAAAAAAAAGAGACTTTTTTGCACAGTTAATTATGAGCTACTGTTGATATGACATTGTTTCCGTGGGTTGTTTTAATTGTATTGAATCGTTGCCCAAAAAACGTCCCACGTAAATTGCTTTACTTAATATGTTAATTTGAAAGCAGCAAGGGGGGGCTGCAGGGATGAGCTGGAGAAAAAGACAGAGAATTCCCAACTTTAGATCAACCTGAGAATTCCCAACTTTAGATCAACCTGAGAATTCCCAACTTTAGGTCAACCTGAGAATTCCCAACTTTAGATCAGCCTGAGAATTCCCAACTTTAGATCAGCCTGAGAATTCCCAACTTTAGATCAACCTGAGAATTCCCAACTTTAGATCAACCTGAGAATTCCCAACTTTAGATCAACCTGAGAATTCCCAACTTTAGATCAACCTGAGAATTCCCAACTTTAGATCAGCCTGAGAATTCCCAACTTTAGATCAACCTGAGAATTCCCAACTTTAGGTCAACCTGAGAATTCCCAACTTTAGATCAGCCTGAGAATTCCCAACTTTAGATCAGCCTGAGAATTCCCAACTTTAGATCAACCTGAGAATTCCCAACTTTAGATCAACCTGAGAATTCCCATCTTTAGATCAGCCTGAGAATTCCCAACTTTAGATCAACCTGAGAATTCCCAACTTTAGATCAACCTGCGAATTCCCAACTTTAGATCAACCTGAGAATTCCCAACTTTAGATCAACCTGAGAATTCCCAACTTTAGATCAGCCTGAGCATTCCCAACTTTAGATCAACCTGAGAATTCCCAACTTTAGATCAACCTGAGAATTCCCAACTTTAGGTCAACCTGAGAATTCCCAACTTCAGATCAACCTGAGAATATCCCAACTTTAGATCAACCTGAGAATTCCAAACTTTAGATCAGCCTGAGAATAACCAACTTTAGATCAGCCTGAGAATAACCAACTTTAGATCAGCCTGAGAATAACCAACTTTAGATCAGCCTGAGAATAACCAACGTTAGATCAGCCTGAGAATAACCAACTTTAGATCAGCCTGAGAATAACCAACTTTAGATCAGCCTGAAAATAACCAACTTTAGATCAGCCTAAGATTTCTCAACTTTAGATCAGCCTGAGAATTCACAACTTTAGATCAACCTGAGAATTCCCATCTTTAGATCAGCCTGAGTATTCCCAACTTTAGATCAGCCTGAGAATAACCAACTTTAGATCAGCCTGAGAATAACCAACTTTAGATCAGCCTGAGAATAACCAACTTTAGATCCGCCTGAGAATAACCAACTTTAGATCAGTCTGAAAATAACCAACTATAGATCAGCCTAAGAATTCCCGACTTTAGATCAGCCTGAGAATTCCCAACTTTAGATCAGCCTGAGAATAACCAACTTTAGATCAGCCTGAGAATAACCAACTTTAGATCAGTCTGAGAATAACCAACTTTTCTCAAGAGATTTCATCCTGCTACATTTCTATGCTTATGAAACCAAAATGGCTGGGAAACCTTTACTGGGTTTAGCTTTCTGATCTGTAACCCACCAGAAAACGGTGAGTTTAATTTCTGAAAAGACACATTGATTAAACAGCCCACTGTGACCTTTGCGTCAGAACGTAAATGGCTAGTAAAAACTTTCTCCAAATTATGACTCAGTCCTTTCTCTGTTGCTCTCGTTTCTAGTAGCAACCACCCTTGATAGATTTCAAAGATGGAACCCAACTAGAAACATGGCACTGTGTTATCAGTGCAGTGAGAGAATTGATTGCCTGCTTAGGAAGGAAGGCGGGTAGAAAAATAAGACAAACTCGGGAGAAGTCAATGGTGAGACAGAGAATGTCTGTACTTTAAAATGGTTAACCACTAACAAGGTGCTAGGTGCCATAGGAGTTATTTTATAATGAGCAGGAACTCGTTGCTAGGGTGTTGACTTTTTGACCCCATGTATCGGCTCTGAATTCTAGCTCACGGGGGGGGCGGCTATTATGACCACCTGAACAGAAAGTGTGCAGAGACTTGGCCTGGTGGCTGCTATCTTAGCGACGTAATGTCCTCCTAATAACCACATTATCCAGCGCATCTTCCAAATACTGCAACACAAGATTACATCTCGCAAATACGATTGACCCTTTGACTGACAAATGCAGACGTCAGGTTACGAAATATCATTTCCTCATCCATCCGTGACTCACGTTGCATTTTTCTTCCCTGATCAATATTGCCGCTGACATTTGGAGGTGAATGTGAGTGTAAAGAGAAACAGGAAAACATGCAGGGTGTTTATTTTTCTTCCCCATCCGTGATATTATTGGAAAGCCTTAGGCTAAATGCTAACCTTTTCAACGGGAGGGCTTGTCGATGCTAAAAGTGGTTTTCAGGGCCAACGCTCATGTGGTTTGACACAAACTATAAATACTCTGAGCTGTAATGTTTATGCATAGTGATATACTGTGTCCCTCCTTCCATCCCTCCAGGTCATGCAGTCTCCTGTCTCCTCTATGTTGGTTATTAATGGTCACAAAGTGATCATGTAATTGGACATCACGCTGGGGATATGAAAGAGCATAAAAAGTGTAACAAGTGAAGAAAATGGTTGAGCTGCCTTCCATGCCAAACATACTCCCTCACTCTCTCTAGGACCAACATATTAGCCCTCCCTAGCAACAGGAAACAGCAGTAAATATTGACAGCATGCTAACTGGACGGATGATAGGCTGTTTGTTAATTAACCACAGCTGCATTTCAATTTCACTGGTGACTGCACAATCTGCTTAGCCAGACAAGACAGAGATGACATCACTCTGGTGGAGAAGGGGTGTCCGGGTGCGTGTGTTGTTTGTGTGTGTGTATGTATGTACTACAGTAATCTCTTGTTCAACTAAGATGGCATCCATCATCTAACTGCATAATTCAACTTTTGAATGATCAAGATAGCCTTGTAGCACTGTTTCTGTCTGATGAGTCTGAGTGGCTATGGCAAAGGTTAAGTCTTAATGAGACGGACAGATGATGAATGTGTTTTTCTACAGTAGGTGTTGGCAAAGTGACTTACTGTCAAACTTAACAGCTAACTTAGTACAAACATATGCGGCCCCCCAACATCCACATCCTCCACTAGCAAACAAAAAGACGACCACACAGACCCCTTACTCTCCCCCCTGGTGGCGAAACATTTTCTTCTCAGAAGTTGACAGTGACTTTCCATCTCCGCTGTCCCCTTGTAGACATGGCCGATGCAGGGAGCCTCATGTCTGGCTGAGGCCCCATACTGCACACCACACTAACCATACAGTAAACCTCACTAATCTCTCTAAACTCTCCTCGCCTCACTCTTCTCTCAACTCTCCTCTCTCTCAACTTTCTTCTCTCTCAACTCTCCTGTCTCTCAACTCTCTTCTCTCTCTCAACTCTCTTCTCTCTCAACTCTCCTCTCTCTCAACTCTCTAACTCTCCTCTCTCTAACTCTCCTCTCTCTAACTCTCCTCTCACTCTTTACACATTTAGCTCACTCACTTCTCCTACACACCTGTCCTTCCCACCCTCCCCTGTCCCTCCCTCCCTCCCCTTCTGCCCTCCCCCTGTCCCTCCCTCCCCTTCTGCCCTCCCTCCCCACTCCCTCCCCCTGTCCCTCCCTCCCTCCCCCTGTCCCTCCCTCCCCTTCTGCCCTCCCTCCCCACTCCCTCCCTCCTCCTGTGCCCTCCCTCCCCACTCTCTCCCCCTCCCCCACTCCCTCCCTCCCCTTCTGTCCTCCCTCCCCACTCCCTCCCTCCTCCTGTTCCCTCCCTCCCCTTCTGCCCTCCCTCCCCACTCCCTCCCTCCCCCCCACTCCCCCACTCCCTCCCTCCCCTTCTGCCCTCCCTCCCCACTCCCTCCCTCCTCCTGTGCCATCTCTCCCCACTCCCCCACTCCCTCCCCCACTCCCTCCCTCCCCTTCTGCCCTCCCTCCCTCCCCACTCCCTCCCTCTCCCACTCCCTCCCTCCCCTTCTGCCCTCCACTCCCTCCCTCCCCGTGTTCCTCCCTCCCCTTCTGCCCTCCCTCCCCACTCCCTCCCTCCCCCTGTTCCTCCCTCCCTCCCCCTGTTCCTCCCTCCCTCCCCCTGTTCCTCCCTCCCTCCCCTTCTGCCCTCCCTCCCCACTCCCTCCCTCCCTCCCCCCCCACTCCCTCCCTCCCCTTCTGCCCTCCCTCCCCACTCCCTCCCTCCCCCTGTTCCTCCCTCCCTCTCTCACTCCCTCTCTCCCCTTCTGCCCTACCTCCCCACTCCCTCCCTCCCCCACTCCCTCCCTCCCCTTCTGCCCTCCCTTCCCGCTTCCTTCCTCTGCACTCCAGCACCTGTACCCACAGGCCTGTACTATAACCCTGTTTTTATCACCCAAAATAAATAAACATGTCCTCTCTCTACCTCCCTGCACTCTAGTACAGTGTCTGCTTTATTTTCTCAGTCAGTCAACATCTGCTGTTGGCTTTAACGAGACACATAGCCTCAGAAGGATGCTAATTAGACATAGGAGCTTCTCTCTTTCTCCCACTCATCACACATGCACGCACAAACGCACAAACACACACACACACACACGACATATAACTATAAAATAACCCATATGGAATCATGTAGTGACCGCATTTAGTTTAACAAATATATACATATAATGCATTTTGGATTTTATATTCTTTAAAGTAGCCACCCTTTCCCTTGATGACAGCTTTGCACACACTTGGCATTCTCTCAACCAGCTTCACCTGGAATGCTTTTCCAACACTCTGGAAAGAGTTCCCACATGTGCTGGGCACTTGTTGGCTGCTATTCCTTCACTCTGCGGTCCAACTCATCCCAAACCAACTCAATTGGGTTGAGGTTGGGTGATTGTGGAGGCCAGGTCATGTGATGCAGCACTCCATCACTCTGCTTCTTGGTCAAATAGCCCTTACACAGCCTGGAGGTGTGTTGGGTCATTGTCCTGTTGAAAAACAAATTATTGTCCTAAAAAGTGCAAACCAGACGGGATGGCGTCTGGTGTTAGTCACATGTCTTTGGAACTTGTTCAGTTTATGTCTCAGTTGTTGAATCTTGTTATGTTCATACAGATATTTACACATGTTAAGTTTGCTCAAAATAAATGCAGTTGACAGTGAGAGGACATTTCTTTTTTGCTTAGTTTTAAAATCTAATTGATAGAAGTCTGACTCCTTTTGACATACATGATGAAAGTTGTGACTCTAAAACTCCTCAATGACTCGTTTGTCCTTCGTGAACAGTCACGACTCTTTACCACGTCTGAACTTTCCTTTCCAAAGTTTAGTTACACCTCGGAGAGGATAAGTCAGCTGTGAATTGTATGAGACATGAACCACAGGTAATGTAGTAGCTCAGGAAACACAGTGACATCTCCATCTGTTGTGGAGAAAACAAGCTGAAAGGCTGACAGCCAGGTAGGAGTGCAAGCTGTGGGACGCTCCAGAATATATTTAGCCTACCCAATGCCTACAGCTTAGACAAGGAAAATCCCTTTGCTAGTGCTGAATGCATTGCTAATTAGTTTAGTGGTTAGCATCATGGCTAGAGTGGGTAGCATCACTAGAGCAGTTAGCATTACAGCTAGCATCATGGCTAGAGCAGTGGGAATCATAGCTAAAGGGGTTAGCATCATGGCTAGACCAGTGGGAATCATAGCTAAAGGGGTTAGCATCATGGCACGAGTGGTTACCCCATAGAGATAGAGGACTCATCTGTTTGTATCCGTGCCATTAAAGTGTCTGTGACAGCATAGGCAGCCCCATGGAGGCTGTCTCCATTTTGAAGTAGTACATGTTCTTGTTCTTTACTGGCTGATTGCTCTCAATTCAAAGGAATCCCCGCCCAGTTGACTATATTAAGATGGTGGAAGCCCTCAGCGGAAACGTCATGCTAAAACAGATTATATCAATGATAAATGGGTTAGCCACATAGATAGAGTAGTTAGCATCAAGCACAGTTAGCAGCTTGGCTAGTGAGCCTCATTCTCAGTGCTTGTTATTACATTGAGTCTGCCGTCAAGGAATGAGTGCATGAGATAACTAGTTCTCACAAGGGGGCCCCAGTGGGGGATTCCACAGTAGCTGGGCTCACTTTCAGGAATCAACAACAAAACACCATGGGGTGTGTTGCGGATTTGAGAGAAGAGTGCTAGCTGAGCGCAGCAGGACGTCACTGGGTCATCCTAGCATAGCTATTTAGCCCTGAAGCTAATGAAGGGATTCTGAGGTAGTGTCCTGCTGTTTACTTCCCTGCTAAGTGATATGTGGGGACCTGAGGGATGGAGTTTGGGGTGAGAGAGAGCAACAAAACCGCTTTGATTGCAGTGAAGAAGCTACATTGACAGTTTGTGTCTCTGCGATGTGAAGATGAGATTGAGACAGGGTGGAATGTGGCTAGTGGCTGACGCCGTGGCATTTCAAGGTCCCACAAGCAGGATGAAAAGAGAAGCAGGCCCTTCATTATATGTGGCTGTCTGATACAAACAAGGGATGAGCCAGAAAGTGAGGGAGGGAGACGTGATGAGAGGGATTGATGAGCTAGTGAGAATGAAAGAGAGAAAGTGAGGGAGAGAGACGTGATGAGAGGGATTGATGAGCTAGTGAGAATGAAAGAGAGAAAGTGAGGGAGAGAGACGTGATGAGAGGGATTGATGAGCTAGTGAGAATGAAAGAGAGAAAGTGAGGGAGGGAGACGTGATGAGAGGGATTGATGAGCTAGTGAGAATGAAAGAGAGAAAGTGAGGGAGGGAGATGTGATGAGAGGGATTGATGAGCTAGTGAGAATGAAAGAGAGAAAATGAGGGAGGGAGATGTGATGAGAGGGATTGATGAGCTAGTGAGAATGAAAGAGAGAAAGTGAGGGAGGGAGACGTGATGAGAGGGGTTGATGAGCTAGTGAAAATGAAAGAGAGAAAGTGAGGGAGGGAGACGTGATGAGAGGGATTGATGAGCTAGTGAGAATGAAAGAGAGAAAGTGTCACGACTTCCACCGAAGGTGGCTCCTCTCCCTGTTCGGGCGGCGCTCGGCGCTCGTCGTCACCGGTCTACTAGCTGCCACCGATCCTTTTTCCTTTTCATTTGGTTATGTCTGTCTTGTGTTTCACCTGTGTTCTCTTTGGGTAATTAGGGGGTATTTAAATCTCGCCATTTCCTCTGGGTTTTGTGCGGGATTGATTTGTTTGCTGTCATTTAGTTTTGGGTTGCGTTTTTGGGGTTCTGTTGAACAGGTGGGTTTTTCCCCGGACGGTGTCATGGTGGTTTGAGGCTACTGTTGTAGTCCTGTTTTTCCTGTTCTTTGGACCATGTTAATTAAACGCCCTTTTCGAAACTTGCTTTCTCCTGCGCCTGACTCTACACCCACATCTCCTTCTGGAGTTTGTTGACAGAAATATAGATGGAAGGAGTGACTGAGAAAGACAGGTGTGATTCTAAAGTATGTAGCGATATCGGTTGACGTTCCCCTGACGGGTGGACCCACCGCGTCATAGAAAACCCCAACCAGAGCAAAAAGTGCACTACTCATTAGTCCCAATACAGCCACCCCAACCTCCACTCTTCCCTATCCCTGTATCCCCCCAGAACCTACCTGGAACAAGTGCTTAACACTATGGGCTACTGTATGTTTAAGATTAAACTATATTGGACCAGTTATGTTCGCTACTGGAGCAGTAGGGAGACATGAAAACCACACAACTGAATAATTTAGGAAAATAATGCCAGCTTGTATTTTGTAAATACAAATTCTTCCAAAAATAAAGAATCACCTTGAGTAAATATTGATGTGTGAAATTTGTACAATGAGCTTAATATGTATTCAATAAATCAACACATTTTACTTCCTGACTGATGTCTTGAGATGTTGCTTCAATATATCCACATAATTTTTTTCCCTCATAATGCCATCTATTTTGTGAAGTGCACCAGTCCGTCCTGCAGCAAAGCACCCCCACAACATGATGCTGACACCCCCGTGCTTCACTGTTGGGATGGTGTTCTTCGGCTTGCAAGCCTCCCCCTTTTTCCTCCAAACATAACGATGGTCATTATGGCCAAACAGTTCTATTTTTGTTTCATCAGAGCAGAGGACATTTCTCCAAAAAGTACGACCTTTGTCCCCATGTGCAGGTGCAAACCGTAGTCTGGCTTTTTTTATGGCGGTTTTGGAGCAGTGGCTTCTTCCTTGCTGAACGGACTTTCAGGTTGTGTTGATATAGGACTCATTTTACTGTGGATATAGATACTTTTGTACCTGTTTCCTCCAGCATCTTCACAGGGTCCTTTGCTGTTGTTCTGGGATTGATTTGCACTTTTTGCACCAAAGTAGGTTAATCTCTAGAAGACAGAACGCGTCTCCTTCCTGAGCGGTACGATGGCTGCGCGGTCCCATGGTGTTTATACTTGCGTACTATTGTTTGTACAGATGAACGTGGTACCTTCAGGCATTTGGAAATTGTTCCCAAGGATGAACCAGACTTGTGGAGGTCTACAATTGTATTTCTGAGGTCTTGGCTGATTTCTTTAGATTTTCCCATGATGTCAAGCAGAGGCACTGAGGTTGAAGGTCGGCCTTGAAATACATCCACAGGTACGCCTCCAATTGACTCAAATTATGTAAATTAGCCTATCAAAAGCTTCTAAAGTCATGACATAATTTTCTGGAATTTTCCAAGTTGTTTCAAGGCACAGTCAACTTAGTGTATGTAAACTTCTGACCCACTGGAATTGTGGTACAGTGAATTATAAGTGAAATAATCTGACTGTAAAATATTGTTGGAAAAATGACTTGTGTCATGCACAAAGTAGATGTCCTAACCGACTTGTCCAAACTATAGTTTGTTAACAAGAAATATGTGGAGTGGTTGAAATACGAGTTTTAATGACTCCAACCTAATTGTATGTAAACTTACTTCAACTGTAAACTGACTTCAACTGGTTCGAGCCCTGAATGCTGATTGGCTGACAGGTGTGATATATCATACTGTACCACGGGTATGACAAAACATTTATTTTCACTGCTCTAATTACGTTGGTAACTAGATTATAATAGCAATAAGGCACCTCGGAGGTTGGTGGTAAATGGCCAATATACCACAGCTAAGGGCTGTGTCCAGGCACTCCGCAATGCATCGTGACTAAGAACAGCCCTTAGCCATGGTATATTGGCCATATACCACACCCCCCTCATGCCTAATTGCTTAAATATACTGTAGGCCTTAGATTTAATCTCATACAGGACTAATAAAATAAAATGTAGTCAAAATGCTTTATACTTTAACTACAGCACCAGGTTCACATGAGCTAAACAATAAACTAACCTGGGCAATGCAAAGGATTTTACACAACTACAGCAGTAGCCTAGCCTGTGCAAATGGAACGTACTAGTGCTTACACCTATACACATTTGCTATTTCAATTGATCGATAGCTGAGCTAGCCTAAATGTTAACGGCTTGTGCGTATGCTAGGTTCAGTATGAACACGCACAAAATGCTAGCAATAGTTTAGCTAGCCTAATCGCTAGCAGCTCGTTCTCCTTATGAAATCTCACCAAGTCCTTGCTTTGATACCGCCCAGGATATATAAGTGAGTGTTAATATTGTTTTTTTCTCTTTTTAGACAACTTCTCACAACGATTGGAAACTTGTTTTTTTCTTCCATGGAATGTTGGTAGCTCTTCACGTTCCGTTCTAGCTCTTTTTCATCATGTTGGTGCCGACTGTATAACGTGAGGTTAGGAAAGGGACTAAGAGAATATTGAGTTTTGATTGGCTCAAAATAAACTGCCCGTCATGCAGCTTCTGACAGGTGATTTGTAATAGCTGTCAACTTAAACATATCAATAACAATATAGTATATTCTGTTTGGTTACTGGAATCTCACTAGTAATGATAAGTATTCAACATTAGTTAACCTGCGTTATGTACCACTTGCATCAATATTTCTCTCTCCCTCTTTCTTTATCTCTTCATCGCCCTCTCCCTTTTTCTCTCTCTCCCTCCCCCTCTCCCTCTCTTGCAGGGCCGGCTCTTTTGGGGGCCCTAAGCAAGATTTGGTTGGGGGGCCCCCCACCTCATTGCAAAACATTTTTGTGGCCCCCATCTTGACGGTGGAGTTTTAAAGCTAATTTCCTGCTATTCTAAATATTTGGTAATGACTTATGCTATGTTAACATGACTAACAAAATCAATGTGAGCCCTCTAAAGGTCAAAGTCCTGGGGCACGTGCCCTGCATTCCCGATCAGTATTCAGTCAAGATAGCTCACTAGACTAACTACAAATCTAAAATGTGTTAACTGACATGAATTATTGAGTGACTGTCAGTGCTCAAAAACAACTGATGCACAACCACATCTTGAAATTGCGCCCGGTGTACTCTACTATTCTTATTGTCAATATTACGTTTGGACACCGACTGAGTTCCTACAAAATCTGACACAGTTACCATTGACAGGGATCTTGCTGAAAGCTTTCTACAGAATGCGGTCATGGGTTATTTCTTATGATTCCTGAACAGCATTTTCATCCACCCATTGGACAATTTCTTCCTCAAAGAAATGGTTGCATGAATCCAATAGGTCACTGAAGCAGGCAATTATTTTATTTAGTATTATAGATTAAGCTGTGATGCAAACATTTTTGAAAAACCTTTAATAACCAAGGAGGATAAATAGTTAAACAATCAATTGATTGGTAGACTGACGGTGACGATCGATGAAAATACATTACAATCAAGTGGTGGTTGTAGATACCCACTCAAGGTTCCTTCTGATTAATAAATACTGTAGATAAACATATTTTTAAAGACAACACACATAATGTACCTTCAGTTGTAGTCATTCTCCATGTGATGTCATCTCAACTCTTCCCTGGTCCCTCTCTTCACCCTCCTTACCTCGTTCTCATTTCAAATTCATATTTCCCCCCCTCATCTCTCCTTGTTTCACATTCCTCTCCCTCTCCTCCCCTTCCATCTCTCCATGTGTTTCAAATTGCTCTCCCTCCCTTGCATCTCTCCCTTTCTCATACCCCATCCATCTCTCCCTGTGTTTCAAATCCCTCTCTCCTCCTGTCACAGCCCATTCGCCCCTCCGCCAGCTGTGCAGGGTAGAGGCCTGCTGTGCCAAGTGCCATTTGGTTAGCTACTTCCTGGCCAGTAATTGTGCAGACATTTCCCCCCCCTCTGCCCTCCTCTACTCTCTTCACTGGAGCAGAAGATGGATCATCTCTCACCCGTCTTTATTTCTCCTTTAACTCAATCTCCCTCTCTCTCTCTCTGATTCACTCTCTCTCTCTCTCTCTCTCTGATTCTCTCTCTCTCTCTCTCTCTCTGATTCACTCTCTCTCTCTCTCTCTCTGATTCACTCTCTCTCTCTCTCTCTCTGATTGATTTCTCTCTCTCTCTCTCTCTCTGATTCACTCTCTCTCTCTCTCTCTCTCTCTCTCTGATTCACTCTCTCTCTCTCTCTCTCTCTGATTCTCTCTCTCTCTCTCTCTCTGATTCTCTCTCTCTCTCTCTCTCTCTCTCTGATTCACTCTCTCTCTCTCTCTCTCTGATTCACTCTCTCTCTCTCTCTCTCTCTCTGATTCTCTCTCTCTCTCTCTCTCTCTCTGATTCTCTCTCTCTCTCTGATTCACTCTCTCTCTCTCTCTCTCTGATTCTCTCTCTCTCTCTCTCTCTCTGATTCTCTCTCTCTCTCTCTCTCTGATTCATGTTTTTCTCCCTCCATGTTTCCCCCTTTCTCTCTCTCTCTCTCTGATTCACTCTTTCTCTCAACTCTCTCTGATTGGCATCCTCATCTCTCTCTCTCTCCAATAATCAGCACTCTCTCTCTCTCTGATTGAGCTCGAAGTGGGAGAACTCTCTCTCTCTCTGATTCACTCTTTCTCTCTCTCTGATTCATTGTCTCCTGCTCTCTCTCTCTGATTCATGTTCATTCTCTCTCTCTCTCTCTGATTCAGTAACTCTCTCTCTCTCTCTCTCTGATTCCACAGCTCTCTCTCTCTCTCTGATTCTCTCTCTCTCTCTCTCTCTGATTCACTCTCTCTCTCTCTCTCTCTCTCTCTGATTCACTCTCTCTCTCTCTCTCTCTCTGATTCTCTCTCTCTCTCTCTCTGATTCACTCTCTCTCTCTCTCTCTCTCTCTCTCTGATTCACTCTCTCTCTCTCTCTCTCTCTCTGATTCACTCTCTCTCTCTCTCTCTCTGATTCACTCTCTCTCTCTCTCTCTCTGATTCACTCTCTCTCTCTCTCTCTCTCTGATTCACTCTCTCTCTCTCTCTGATTCACTCTCTCTCTCTCTGATTCTCTCTCATTCTCTCTCTCTCTCTCTCTCTGATTCTCCTCTCTCTCTCTCTCTCTGATTCTCTCTCTCTCTCTCTCTCTCTCTGATTCTCTCTCTCTCTCTCTGATTCTCTCTCTCTCTCTCTCTCTGATTCTCTCTCTCTCTCTCTCCTCTCTCTCTCTCTGATTCACTCTCTCTCTCTCTCTGATTCTCCTCTCTCTCTCTCTCTCTCTCTGATAGATCTCTCTCTCTCTCTCTCTCTCTCTAGGATCTCTCTCTCTCTCTCTCTCTCTCTGATTCACTCTTTCTTTTCCTTGTTATCTCATGTTTTTTCTCCCTCCATGTTTCCCCCTTTCTCTTCCTCTTGTGTTCTCATTCTCTGCGTGAACCCAGATCATTTGACAAAAGTCTTTCTCATGCAACCTGGCTAAAACGTGGGAATATGGCATCCTGTAACATCTTACAACTAATACAAAACTAAACCAATAATCAGCACTGATCACATATGTGAGCTAGAATGAGCTAGAGAACGAAGTGGGAGAACGAGTGAAAAAAAAGAGAGGGAACGGCACATGAACACAATAGAGGGATAACTACAAGTGCTGAACTTTCATAACATCAATCATATTGATCATTGTCTCCTGCTGGTTTGGGTGTGTTGTACAGTACATGTTCATTCTGTAGCAGCCGTTGGAGCAGGAGCCGAGCTCCCGCAGTGGAATGCTTGCAGTAACTCACGGCCCGAGGACATCTCTCCTCTCCACAGCTCCATCTCTCTCCCATGGCCCTACAGATGATTGTGGGTAGCACACTGGCTGCCACGCTCGTAATAATCACCATCAATCAAGTTGAAAGACTGTCAGCTAATAGTGGTTATATTGGTTTATACAATGGGATGGGGCGCCATGTCGCCCATATGTTCTCAGAGTAATTATCGAAATCGGCGTCGGCGTGTACCAGCACATCAAACTCAGGCTTGATGGTTTATTGCTGTTGGTTTCTCCTCTCTTCACCAGGATAGATCTCCTCTCCTCATTAGGATAGGTCTCCTCTCTCATTAGGATAGGTCTCCTCTCTTCATTAGGATAGGTCTCCTCTCCTCATTAAGATAGGTCTCCTCTCCTCATTAGGATAGGTCTCCTCTCTTCATTAGGATAGGTCTCCTATCTCATTAGGATAGGTCTCCTCTCTCATTAGGATAGGTCTCCTCTCTTCATTAGGATAGGTCTCCTCTCCTCATTAAGATAGGTCTCCTCTCCTCATTAGGATAGGTCTCCTCTACTCATTAGGATAGATCTCCTCTCCTCATTAGGATAGGTCTCCTCTCTTCATTAGGATAGATCTCCTCTCCTCATTAGGATAGGTCTCCTCTCCTCATTAGGATAGGTCTCCTCTCTTCATTAGGATAGATCTCCTCTCATCATTAGGATAGGTCTCCTCTCCTCATTAGGATAGGTCTCCTCTCTCATTAGGATAGATCTCCTCTCCTCATTAGGATAGGTCTCCTCTCTCATTAGGATAGGTCTCCTCTCTTCATTAGGATAGATCTCCTCTCCTCATTAGGATAGGTCTCCTCTCTCATTAGGATAGGTCTCCTCTCCTCATTAGGATAGGTCTCCTCTCTTCATTAGGATAGGTCTCCTCTCTCATTAGGATAGATCTCTTCTCTTCATTAGGATAGGTCTCCTCTCTTCATTAGGATAGGTCTCCTCTCTCATTAGGATAGGTCTCCTCTCTCATTAGGATAGGTCTCCTCTCCTCATTAGGATAGGTCTCCTCTCTCATTAGGATAGGTCTCCTCTCTCATTAGGATAGGTCTCCTCTCTCATTAGGATAGGTCTCCTCTCTTCACCAGGATAGATCTCCTCTCCTCATTAGGATAGGTCTCCTCTCTCATTAGGATAGATCTCCTCTCCTCATTAGGATAGGTCTCCTCTCTCATTAGGATAGGTCTCCTCTCTTCATTAGGATAGGTCTCCTCTCTCATTAGGATAGGTCTCCTCTCTCATTAGGATAGGTCTCCTCTCCTCATTAGGATAGGTCTCCTCTCTCATTAGGATAGGTCTCCTCTCTCATTAGGATAGGTCTCCTCTCCTCATTAGGATAGGTCTCCTCTCCTCATTAGGATAGGTCTCCTCTCCTCATTAGGATAGGTCTCCTCTCTCATTAGGATAGGTCTCCTCTCTTCATTAGGATAGGTCTCCTCTCTCATTAGGATAGGTCTCCTCTCTCATTAGGATAGATCTCCTCTCCTCATTAGGATAGGTCTCCTCTCTCATTAGGATAGGTCTCCTCTCTTCATTAGGATAGGTCTCCTCTCTCATTAGGATAGGTCTCCTCTCTCATTAGGATAGGTCTCCTCTCCTCATTAGGATAGGTCTCCTCTCTCATTAGGATAGGTCTCCTCTCTCATTAGGATAGGTCTCCTCTCTCATTAGGATAGGTCTCCTCTCTCATTAGGATAGGTCTCCTCTCCTCATTAGGATAGGTCTCCTCTCTCATTAGGATAGATCTCCTCTCCTCATTAGGATAGGTCTCCTCTCCTCATTAGGATAGGTCTCCTCTCTTCATTAGGATAGATCTCCTCTCCTCATTAGGATAGGTCTCCTCTCTTCATTAGGATAGGTCTCCTCTCCTCATTAGGATAGGTCTCCTCTCTTCATTAGGATAGATCTCCTCTCCTCATTAGGATAGGTCTCCTCTCTTCATTAGGATAGATCTCCTCTCCTCATTAGGATAGGTCTCCTCTCTTCATTAGGATAGATCTCCTCTCCTCATTAGGATAGGTCTCCTCTCTCATTAGGATAGGTCTCCTCTCCTCATTAGGATAGGTCTCCTCTCTCATTAGGATAGGTCTCCTCTCTCATTAGGATAGGTCTCCTCTCCTCATTAGGATAGGTCTCCTCTCTCATTAGGATAGATCTCCTCTCCTCATTAGGATAGGTCTCCTCTCCTCATTAGGATAGGTCTCCTCTCTTCATTAGGATAGATCTCCTCTCCTCATTAGGATAGGTCTCCTCTCCTCATTAGGATAGGTCTCCTCTCTTCATTAGGATAGATCTCCTCTCCTCATTAGGATAGGTCTCTCTCTCTCATTAGGATAGGTCTCCTCTCCTCATTAGGATAGGTCTCCTCTCCTCATTAGGATAGGTCTCCTCTCCTCATTAGGATAGGTCTCCTCTCTCATTAGGATAGGTCTCCTCTCTCATTAGGATAGGTCTCCTCTCCTCATTAGGATAGGTCTCCTCTCTCATTAGGATAGATCTCCTCTCGTCATTAGGATAGGTCTCCTCTCCTCATTAGGATAGGTCTCCTCTCTTCATTAGGATAGATCTCCTCTCCTCATTAGGATAGGACTCCTCTCTTCATTAGGATAGGTCTCCTCTCCTCATTAGGATAGGTCTCCTCTCCTCATTAGGATAGGTCTCCTCTCTTCATTAGGATAGGTCTCCTCTCTCATTAGGATAGGTCTCCTCTCCTCATTAGGATAGGTCTCCTCTCTCATTAGGATAGGTCTACTCTCTTCACCAGGATAGATCTCCTCTCCTCATTAGGATAGGTCTCCTCTCTCATTAGGATAGGTCTCCTCTCTTCACCAGGATAGATCTCCTCTCCTCATTAGGATAGGTCTCCTCTCTCATTAGGATAGGTCTCCTCTCTCATTAGGATAGGTCTCCTCTCTCATTAGGATAGGTCTCCTCTCTCATTAGGATAGGTCTCCTCTCTCATTAAGATAGGTCTCCTCTCCTCATTAGGATAGGTCTCCTCTCCTCATTAGGATAGGTCTCCTCTCTCATTAAGATAGGTCTCCTCTCTCATTAGGATAGGTCTCCTCTCTCATTAGGATAGGTCTCCTCTCTCATTAGGATAGGTCTCCACTCTTCACCAGGATAGATCTCCTCTCCTCATTAGGATAGGTCTCCTCTCTTCACCAGGATAGATCTCCTCTCTCATTAAGATAGGTCTCCTCTCCTCATTAGGATAGGTCTCCTCTCCTCATTAGGATAGGTCTCCTCTCTCATTAAGATAGGTCTCATCTCTCATTAGGATAGGTCTCCTCTCTCATTAGGATAGGTCTCCTCTCTCATTAGGATAGGTCTCCTCTCTTCATTAGGATAGTCTCCTCTCCTCATTAGGATAGGTCTCTCATTCTCTCTCTCATTAGGATAGATCTCCTCTCCTCATTAGGATAGGTCTCCTCTCTCATTAGGATAGGTCTCCTCTCCTCATTAGGATAGGTCTCCTCTCTCATTAGGATAGGTCTCCTCTCTCATTAGGATAGGTCTCCTCTCCTCATTAGGATAGGTCTCCTCTCTCATTAGGATAGATCTCCTCTCCTCATTAGGATAGGTCTCCTCTCCTCATTAGGATAGGTCTCCTCTCTTCATTAGGATAGATCTCCTCTCCTCATTAGGATAGGTCTCCTCTCCTCATTAGGATAGGTCTCCTCTCTTCATTAGGATAGATCTCCTCTCCTCATTAGGATAGGTCTCCTCTCTTCATTAGGATAGATCTCCTCTCCTCATTAGGATAGGTCTCCTCTCTCATTAGGATAGGTCTCCTCTCCTCATTAGGATAGGTCTCCTCTCTCATTAGGATAGGTCTCCTCTCTCATTAGGATAGGTCTCCTCTCCTCATTAGGATAGGTCTCCTCTCTCATTAGGATAGATCTCCTCTCGTCATTAGGATAGGTCTCCTCTCCTCATTAGGATAGGTCTCCTCTCTTCATTAGGATAGATCTCCTCTCCTCATTAGGATAGGACTCCTCTCTTCATTAGGATAGGTCTCCTCTCCTCATTAGGATAGGTCTCCTCTCCTCATTAGGATAGGTCTCCTCTCTTCATTAGGATAGGTCTCCTCTCTCATTAGGATAGGTCTCCTCTCCTCATTAGGATAGGTCTCCTCTCTCATTAGGATAGGTCTCCTCTCTTCACCAGGATAGATCTCCTCTCCTCATTAGGATAGGTCTCCTCTCTCATTAGGATAGGTCTCCTCTCTTCACCAGGATAGATCTCCTCTCCTCATTAGGATAGGTCTCCTCTCTCATTAGGATAGGTCTCCTCTCTCATTAGGATAGGTCTCCTCTCTTCATTAGGATAGGTCTCCTCTCCTCATTAGGATAGGTTTCCTCTCCTCATTAAGATAGGTCTCCTCTCCTCATTAGGATAGGTCTCCTCTACTCATTAGGATAGGTTTCCTCTCCTCATTAGGATAGGTCTCCTCTACTCATTAGGATAGGTCTCCTCTCCTCATTAGGATAGGTCTCCTCTCCTCATTAGGATAGGTCTCCTCTCCTCATTAAGATAGGTCTCCTCTCCTCATTAGAATAGGTTTCATCTCCTCATTAGGATAGGTCTCCTCTCCTCATTAAGATAGGTCTCCTCTCCTCATTAAGATAGGTCTCCTCTCCTCATTAAGATAGGTTTCCTCTCCTCATTAAGATAGGTCTCCTCTCCTCATTAGGATAGGTCTCCTCTCTTCATTAGGATAGGTCTCCTCTCCTCATTAGGATAGGTCTCCTCTCCTCATTAAGATAGGTCTCCTCTCCTCATTAGGATAGGTCTCCTCTCTTCATTAGGATAGGTCTCCTCTCCTCATTAGGATAGGTCTCCTCTCCTCATTAAGATAGGTCTCCTCTCCTCATTAGTATAGGTTTCATCTCCTCATTAGGATAGGTCTCCTCTCCTCATTAAGATAGGTTTCCTCTCCTCATTAAGATAGGTCTCCTCTCCTCATTAGGATAGGTCTCCTCTCTTCATTAGGATAGGTCTCCTCTCCTCATTAGGATAGGTCTCCTCTCCTCATTAAGATAGGTCTCCTCTCCTCATTAAGATAGGTTTCCTCTCCTCATTAAGATAGGTCTCCTCTCCTCATTAAGATAGGTCTCCTCTCCTCATTAAGATAGGTCTCCTCTCCTCATTAAGATAGGTTTCCTCTCCTCATTAAGATAGGTCTCCTCTCCTCATTAAGACAGGTTTCCTCTACTCATTAGGATAGGTCTCCTCTCCTCATTAAGATAGGTCTCCTCTCCTCATTAAGATAGGTCTCCTCTCCTCATTAGGATAGGTGTCTTCTCCTCATTAAGATAGGTCTCCTCTCCTCATTAAGATAGGTCTCCTCTCCTCATTAAGATAGGTCTCCTCTCCTCATTAAGATAGGTTTCCTCTCCTCATTAAGATAGGTCTCCTCTCCTCATTAAGACAGGTTTCCTCTACTCATTAGGATAGGTCTCCTCTCCTCATTAAGATAGGTCTCCTCTCCTCATTAAGACAGGTTTCCTCTCCTCATTAGGATAGGTCTCCTCTCCTCATTAGGATAGGTCTCCTCTCCTCATTAAGATAGGTCCCCTCTCCTCATTAAGATAGGTCCCCTCTCCTCATTAAGATAGGTCTCCTCTCCTCATTAAGATAGGTCTCCTCTCCTCATTAATATAGGTCTCCTCTCCTCATTAAGACAGGTTTCCTCTCCTCATTACGATAGGTCTCCTCTCCTCATTAAGATAGGTCTCCTCTCCTCATTAAGATAGGTCTCCTCTCCTCATTAAGACAGGTTTCCTCTCCTCATTAAGATAGGTCTCCTCTCCTCATTAAGACAGGTCTCCTCTCCTCATTAAGATAGGTCTCCTCTCCTCATTAAGACAGGTTTCCTCTCCTCATTAAGACAGGTTTCCTCTCCTCATTAAGATAGGTCTCCTCTCCTCATTAAGACAGGTCTCCTCTCCTCATTAAGATAGGTCTCCTCTCCTCATTAAGACAGGTTTCCTCTCCTCATTAAGATAGGTCTCCTCTCCTCATTAAGATAGGTCTCCTCTCCTCATTAAGATAGGTCTCCTCTCCTCATTAAGACAGGTTTCCTCTCCTCATTAAGATAGGTCTCCTCTCCTCATTAAGATAGGTCTCCTCTCCTCATTAAGATAGGTCTCCTCTCCTCATTAAGACAGGTTTCCTAGGGATGGGATTTTAAAGGGACTTCAGTGAGTTAACACATCTTTCTTATCACTGTGAGCATAACGATGTTGTCCTTTCTACTCAGAGACCAGTGAATAAGGGTGGAAAGTCATGTGTGTGTCTTAGTTATAGTGGTCTATCATGTTGTCCTAAAACCTATTGCAACCTTTATGGTGCTACTATGTTATTTCGACAATTTATTCCACAAATATGAATAGCTGTGGTCCTGTGTTTCAATGCCAGTCCTCTTCAAATCAATATGTTTCTTGTGATTTATTTGCAGGGTATCCTCTTTGCCATTTTGACTTGTTTTGATACCGCCCCGGATAGCAATAACCAGTACATTTAAGATATCTGCTCCTTTGACTCCTGTGTTGGCAGCAGCCCAAACTGACAGGCCTCAGACTGGGTTACTGACCTCACTCTCCGGAGTGTGAATGGTGGGGGCTCCATTGCTCTTTGAGCAGCATTTAATAATGTCATTAGAATTAGAAACGGATTTGCACTATTATTGTTAAAGTTAGTGTGTTTTGTGTTTGTTTCTTTGTGTGCGTGCATGTGCCTGTGTGTGTTGTGTGGTTTGACCAGCAGGTAAGGTAGGCCAGACCAGAAGCAAGTCTAAATGCTTCAGGTATCAAGCTGGCAGCTCATTCAAAAAACTACTCGTGCTGCTCTGTTGCCTCTCCCCATTGCTACCGCTGGCTGATACACAATGATTCAACTCATCAACTCTTATTTCCAGAACGGCTCAGTGAAGGTTGGCACTGCATGCTCACCAGGCCTATAGGTCAGTTAAGGCCGTGATTTGTACGCATGCATGTACGCACACACATACACACACACATACACACACACACATACACACATACACGCACACACACATACACACACACATACACACACACACATACACACATACACGCACACACACTACACACACACACACATACACACATACACGGCACATACACACACACACACACATACACGCAGACACACACACACACATACACACACATACACGCTTCAGACACACACACATGGCACACACACATACACACGCAGTGCTGCTCTGTTGCACACACATACACACACATACACACGCAGACACACACACACACACACACACACACATACACACGCAAAACACACACACACACATACACACACATACACACACAGACACACACACACACACATACACACGCAGACACACACACACACACATACACACACATACACACGCAGACACACACACACACATACACACACATACACACGCAGACACACACACACACACATACACACACATACACACGCAGACACACACACACACACACATACACATGCAGACACACACACACAGCCACAAATACACACACGCAGACACACACACACAGCCACACACGCATACACACACGCATACACACGCAGACACAAACACACACATACACACGCAGACACAAACACACAGCCACAAATACACACACGCGTACACACACGCATACACACACGCATACACACACGCATACACACACGCATACACACACGCACTGTAAGGCAGGTAGGGGTTTCCCCTGAGGGAGAGAAGGGGTTGAAGTACACTCAGGACTGAGTCATTTGTCACCGTTCAGCAGCAGGTCAGTCCGCTCCCTCTCAGCCCAGTGTGAGTTGGGTAAGTGAAGGGTTTATTCAGGATGGCATAGACAAACATCAGAAGTGAACGGAGGCTAAGGTTGGCTGCGCTCTAGGAGTGGCATTTGGGTAAATTGAAGGTTCAGTGGGAAAGAGAAAAGGGGTTTGTGAGCATAATGTGTGTGTGTGGCTGTGTATGTGTTTGTGTACGAATACAGTACATGTGTATGTGTAAATCCAGCAACATCTATAACAATACTGCTTGATCTAATCTACCATAGGAATGGGGCTACAGTAGTTTAGGTTCACTATCAGAGGACTGAGAGGCTATTTCTGGACCAAACTCTAATTGATTTGCATTCATTGGTCTTTTTATTTCTCATTATCTTCTCACACTGTGTGTGTGTGTGTGTGTGTGTGTGTGTGTGTGTGTGTGTGTGTGTGTGTGTGTGTGTGTGTGTGTGTGTGTGTGTGTTCGTGTGTATGTGTTCATTTGCTTTTCTGCATGCGTGCGTGTGCGCACGGTTCATGTGCTTGTCTGTTGTGTGTGTTGATGTCCGTTCTGTTTGTGTTGATTGGTATTGTGTGTGTTGATGGGTTTTTGTGTGTGTTGATGGGTGTTGTGTGTGTGTTGATGGGTATTGTGTGTGTGTGTCGATGGGTATTGTGTGTGTTGATGGATATTGTGTGTGTGTCGATGGGTATTGTGTGTGTGTTGATGGGTAGTGTGTGTGTGTTGATGGGTATTGTGTGTGTGTTGATGGATATGTGTGTGTGTGTGTTGATGTGTATTGTGTGTGTGTTGATGGGTATTGTGTGTGTGTTGATGGGTATTGTGTGTGTGTTGAAGGGTATTGTGTGTGTGTTGATGGGTATTGTGTGTGTGTTGATGGGTATTGTGTGTGTGTGTTGATGGTTATTGTGTGTGTGTTGATGGGTATTGTGTGTGTGTGTGTGTGTGTGTGTGTGTGTGTGTGTTGATGGGTATAGTGTGTGTGTGTGTGTGTTGATGGGTATTGTGTGTGTGTTGATGGGTATTGTGTGTGTGTTGATGGGTATTGTGTGTGTGTTGATGGGTATTGTGTGTGCGTTGATGGGTATTGTGTGTGTGTTGATGGGTGTTGTGTGTGTGTCTGTGTGTGTGTCTGTGTGTGTTCGTGTGTATGTGTTCATTTGCTTTTCTGCATGCGTCCGTGTGCGCACGGTTCATGTGCTTGTCTGTTGTGTGTGTTGATGTCCGTTCTGTTTGTGTTGATTGGTATTGTGTGTGTTGATGGGTTTTTGTGTGTGTTGATGGGTGTTGTGTGTGTGTTGATGGGTATTGTGTGTGTGTGTCGATGGGTATTGTGTGTGTGTGTCGATGGGTATGGTGTGTGTGTGTCGATGGGTATTGTGTGTGTGTGTCGATGGGTATTGTGTGTGTTGATGGATATTGTGTGTGTGTGTCGATGGGTATTGTGTGTGTGTTGATGGGTATTGTGTGTGTGTTGATGGGTATTGTGTGTGTGTTGATGGATATTGTGTGTGTGTGTTGATGTGTATTGTGTGTGTGTTGATGGGTATTGTGTGTGTGTTGATGGGTATTGTGTGTGTGTTGAAGGGTATTGTGTGTGTGTTGATGGGTATTGTGTGTGTGTTGATGGGTATTGTGTGTGTGTTGATGGGTATTGTGTGTGTGTGTTGATGGTTATTGTGTGTGTGTTGATGGGTATTGTGTGTGTGTTGATGGGTATTGTGTGTGTGTGTGTGTGTGTGTGTGTGTGTGTGTGTTGATGGGTATTGTGTGTGTGTGTGTGTGTGATGATGGGTATTGTGTGTGTGTTGATGGGTATTGTGTGTGTGTTGATGGGTATTGTGTGTGCGTTGATGGGTATTGTGTGTGTGTTGATGGGTGTGTGTGTGTGTGTGTGTGTGTGTGTGTGTGTGTGTGTGTGTGTGTGTGTGTGTGTGTGTGTGTGTGTTGATGGGTGTGTGTGTTGTGTGTGTGTGTGTTGATGGGTATTGTGTGTGTGTTGATGGGTATTGTGTGTGTGTTGATGGTATTGTGTGTGTGTTGATGGGTATTGTGTGTGTGTGTGTGTGTGTGTTGATGGGTATTGTGTGTGTGTTGATGGGTATTGTGTGTGTGTTGATGGGTGTTGTGTGTGTTGTTGGGTATGTGTGTGTGTTGATGGGTATTGTGCGTGTGTTGATGGGTATTGTGTGTGTGTTGATGGGTATTGTGTGTGTGTTGATGGGTATTGTGTGTGTGTTGATGGGTATTGTGTGTGTGTGTTGATGGGTATTGTGTGTGTGTGTTGATGGGTGTGTGTGTGTGTTGATGGGTATTGTGTGTGTGTTGATGGGTATTGTGTGTGTGTTGATGGGTATTGTGTGTGTGTTGATGGGTATTGTGTGTGTGTTGAAGGGTATTGTGTGTGTGTTGATGGGTATTGTGTGCGTGTTGATGGGTATTGTGTGTGTGTTGATGGGTATTGTATGTGTGTGTGTGTGTTGATGGGTATTGTGTGTGTGTTGATGGGTATTGTGTGTGTGTTGATGGGTATTGTGTGTGTGTTGATGGGTGTTGTGTGTGTTGTTGTGTATTGTGTGTGTTGATGGGTATTGTGCGTGTGTTGATGGGTATTGTGTGTGTGTTGATGGGTATTGTGTGTGTGTTGATGGGTATTGTGTGTGTGTTGATGGGTATTGTGTGTGTGTGTTGATGGGTATTGTGTGTGTGTGTTGATGGGTATTGTGTGTGTGTTGATGGGTATTGTGTGTGTGTTGATGGGTATTGTGTGTGTGTTGATGGGTATTGTGTGTGTGTTGATGGGTATTGTGTGTGTGTTGAAGGGTATTGTGTGTGTGTTGATGGGTATTGTGTGTGTGTTGATGGGTATTGTGTGTGTGTTGATGGTATTGTATGTGTGTGTGTGTGTTGATGGGTATTGTGTGTGTGTTGATGGGTATTGTGTGTGTGTTGATGGGTATTGTATGTGTGTGTGTGTGTTGATGGGTATTGTGTGTGTGTTGATGGGTATTGTGTGTGTGTTGATGGGTATTGTGTGTGTGTTGATGGGTGTTGTGTGTGTGTTGATGGGTATTGTATGTGTGTGTGTGTGTGTTGATGGGTATTGTGTGTGTGTTGATGGGTATTGTGTGTGTGTTGATGGGTATTGTGTGTGTGTTGATGGGTATTGTGTGTGTGTTGATGGGTATTGTGTGTGTTGATGGGTATTGTGTGTGTTGATGGGTATTGTGTGTGTGTTGATGGGTATTGTGTGTGTGTTGAAGGGTATTTGGGACATATATTTGGGAGAAGATCTATTGTAGATATATTTATGTGGAGAGCACACGTTGACGGATATAGCATGTAACAGATTGGGGTGTGAGGGAGTTTGAGGTAAAGTACAGTAGAGTATTTGGAGCAGAAGCAGACAGCTACTACACTTCACGTGTCTGTGTACAACGTTGGGTCTAGAAAGTTGCCATTGTTTGAGTGTATCTGAGGCAGAATGAGATGGCTATAATAATGTGGCTATGGGCAGCCAGAGACCGAGCATATGGTTACTGTACTCTATACTGTTATTATAAACTGGGTGGTTCAGGCCATGAATGCTGATTGGCTGAAAGCCGTGGTATATCAGACCATATACCATGGGTATGACAAAACACTTATTTTTACTGCTCTAATTACATTGGTAACCAGTTTATAATAGCAATGAGGCACCACGGGGGTTTGTGGTATATGACCAATATACCACGGCTAAGGGTGTTGCGTCGTGCCTGAGAACAGCCCTTTGCCGTGGTATATTGGCCACATACCACACCCCCTCATGCCTTATTGCTTTAACAGAACTGGAGCAGAGGGAAGATATACACACTGCTCTCCATGCTCTGCCCTCTGGCTCCAAACCTGGAGACACTACAGTTACCCCTCACTAATTACAACCACGTATAGGCCCAGGTGGGGAGGGCGAGTGGGTATGGGGTCCCTACAGGAACATGCTGCACTTGATGTCATACCATACATGTATGCACACACAGACACACACACTGGGTACAGTTGACGCACGTCAACCACGTCAAGTCAGCTGACTTGAAGTGGTTCTTTAGGGCAGTCGGGGGGGGGACAGACTTAACCAATGAGAGAGAGGGTAGATAAGTAAGCACTTGCTATTTCAGGAAATTAACACAATGTCACCTCTGCCCCCAGGGCCAGTTCTCTGCTCTGCTCTGCTCTACGCTGACAAACACCTTCTGAAAGTCCTACAGTGGTTGCTCCGCTACAAGTTTTGCGATTATGCTGCGGGACTTAGAGGTGATTTGTGGTTTAGTACGTTACCCTGCGTCACTACTTCATTGCTCCAGACCAGCGCAAGGGGGAGTTAGAGCACTGATTATGCTTTTGGGTCCCAAGGCGCTACTGTGTCTCTACCTGACAATGAATGGGCGACATAAACCTAAATAGAAACTGATGCACGACTTCAGTATTACTTACTAAAACTGTTATTACACTAAGGTTTTCATTCTAAGAGAAACTTAGACTACAATTAGGGTGTGGAAATGTTAGGATTATTTTTCTCTTACTGTAGTACTGTAGCCTACTCCCGACCGGTCATGTTGTACAGCCCCTAGGTGGCACAGTGGTCTAAGACACTGCATTGCGGTGTGTTGCTACAGATGCTAGTTCAATACACGTGCCGGCCTCGACTGGGAGACCCATGAAATGACTGTAGGTTTTTGGTTTCTCTCACTCTAAAAACATAAATAAATACTTTTAAATAACATCTGGCTTTATTTACAAATTAGTAACAATGTCTCACCCCATGTTCAAGAATGCCCTTTTTCTCACTCATTTTACGTTATTTGAAAACGAAATCATCTACAAAATAATGTTATTTTTTACAGAAAGCTATTATTATTATTATTAATAATTTATAATTCTATAAAAGCCTGTTGGATATTCTCAAAGATATGTTATTAACCCTGTTATTAGCACGACAATATACAGTATATTGGTCATATTGGTCATGGCTCCTGAGTGGCACAAAATGGGATTGCCTTGCAGTTCTCCAGCTGTATCCACTGAAATAGCGGTGGGCGCGCGAGGTTCAAGGCACGAGGGCAGGGGGCATGGGATGGGCCGCAGAGCCATGCACAGAAGACGGACCTAGCCTTTGGGGAAGGGAGGAGGAGGAGGAAGTGGCCCGATTAGCAACATAATCAAAGTGATGACAATCGGGGATCTTCTGTATACTTATGGCCTATTGTAAGCTGCAAGTCACAGCTTTCCAGTACTCCTCACCCCGCCCCAAACTCCACCCTCTAACACAGTTACCATTCAAAAATTAGCTGTTTATCTAAAACAAATTACATTGCGAACAAACAAACAGACGAAATGGACATAGTTTTCATCAAGCCAGCTTCTTCCTATGGTGCTACCCGTTCCAGGGCTAGGACCATAACCACCAGAGGACTTGAAAATGAGCCAGAGCTGAGAGGATCACCAACAGGTATTTTGGTTTCAGTGCATTTTCTTTAAAAAAATGTACATAGCCTATCAATGTGTAGGCATACTGTGTAATAAAACCGATAATTGAATAAAGGTTAAATAAAAATAAATACAAATTATTGTGTACTAAAAACATGAATGTGTTTTTGCAGAGCACACAACCATGCCGACAACCATCCATGAAGATCAGTGGATAAAGGACCACACCGAAAAAAAACTATTCTTATAATGTGTACGCGGCATTTGTATGTTGGAGTCACTTTGACTTCTTAATTGATCTAGCGTTTCTATCATAGGCCACTATAACCGATGGGGGCTCAGGGCGGTACCATTCTACTCATCTGATGAAGGTGCACATGGATCAGATACAAACTTTGAAGACCGAGATCGAGTCATTGAAGGCAGACTGGCAGAAAGATACATGTGACAGCTGATGCATTGGTCCAGAGATAGGCGGCATTAGCAGAGAGTCAGGCAGAGAATGACGCGTTGAAGAGGGCGAGGAACGAGATGGAGTCACAATCCTTGCCAGGCACAACTGTGAGCTCTGGAGCTCCACCTCCAACAGGCAGAGTCAACATACCTGATGGGTTCATCAGGTCGTCGGTTCACCCTGACATTTCCATTCCTCTTCTGACAACAGAACTTGACCAACTGCAAGGGCCGTCCAAACCGTTTTGCTGTTCTGCTATTCCAAGGATGTGTAAACGAAGAGAGATACCACGAGTGGTCACAGAATACCAACTGAGAAGTATCCCGAGGAAAATGTAGCTTACCAGTGAACCTCCGCATGTTCATCATTACTACTGTGTCTCAGAAGTTTCTGTCCATGACTGATGCAACCCAAAAAAAGAATGAAAGACCGTCAGTGAGTACTTGAGGTCACTGAGAATATCTGGACATGTCCTGCTCTCCCGTATGTAAGGAATTAGGCACTGTCCCATGTTTACTACATTATGTACGGTAGGCTATGTTTACTTGTCAGACTGCACAGTAGCCTAATAAACAAATGCAGGTGGCTTATGTCTTCAAAATGTTTGAAATGCTTTATTAGTCAAATGTAAAAGCATAAAATAATGATAAAAGTACTCAAAATGCAGATGTTTATTTAGTTTTGGATCCATAACAAATTACTATGGGAAAGAATATCACTGAATTACAGAAATATTGGAACAAAGTTGTCTAGTGAAGGTAAACAAATTGTTGCTTACTGGAAAATACTCTTTCAAACACACACTGTCATGTTGTACAGCTCCATTACGGCTATTAGCAGGGCTATATTTTGGCCTTTATAAATATGATTTTTGTCACGACTCCGACCGAAGGACACTCCCCTTCCCGTTCGGGTGGCGCTCGGGCGGTCGTCGTCGCCGGCCTACTAGCTGCTACTGATTATTTCCTCCCCCTCCTTATGTGTTGATTGAGTGCACCTGTTTTGAATTAGGTAGTAGGCTTTATTAGTCAGTCGGCCCGCAGAGTTCCTTGTGCGGGATTAATTATTGTGACCATCTGTTTAGTGTACTTGTGTGCACGTCTATGGGTTTTGTGTTTTTCCCATTTTGAGGGTTTTCCCTGGACCGTTTTAAGTCCCCCTGTTTGGGGGAATTTGTTTGTTCATTACGCCCTGTGTGTTCGTGAGGGTTGGCTTATGTTCGCCGTTTGTCGGTGCATTAAAATAGCACTCACCTGAACTCTCTGCTTCCTGCGCTTGACTCCTCACCCACTACACTCAGATCGTTACAATTTTGGCCTTTATTTAGATTACAAATCACTCACTGTCATTTTTTTGAAAACGAAATAACCTCCAAAACATCATTATATATAGACTACCCACTGTGGACATCTATTTCAGCGCCGTTTCTCGCTGCTCTGAGACAAGCATGGAGACACAAAAATGTTCATTATATTCCATGATATTCTTAATATGTGTGACTGAATATAAACAAGTGATGTCTGCTAAGTAATCAAGTTGATGGCACAGTCCTATAGCTTCGACACCTTCATAAAACGACCTCATGCAACCTCAAAATGTCGGATAAAGCGTATACTGTACAGTAATGTATTTCGCCATCAGCATCTTTATGCTTCGTTAATAAAATGAGGATAAAAATACTCTTTCAAAATACAGATGTTTATTTAGTTACGGATCCATAATGAATTACTAAGAGAATAAATATCACTGAATTACAGAAATATTGGAAGAAAGTTGTCCAGTGAAGGGAAACAAATTGGAGGGTAGGGGGAGAATTCTATTGTCAAATGTATACTTAGTTGTATACAAATGTATACTCCTGTCTCAGCCTCCAGTATTTATGCTGCAGTAGTTTATGTGTCGGGGGGCTAGGGTCAGTTTGTTATATCTGGAGTACTTCTTCTGTCTTCTCTGGTGTCCTGTGTGAATTTAAGTATGCTCTCTCTAATTCTATCTTTCTTTCTATCTCTCGGAGGACCTGAGCCCTAGGACCATGCCTCAGGACTACCTGGCATGATGACTCCTTGCTGTCCCCAGTCCACCTGGCCGTGCTGCTGCTCCAGTTTCAACTGTTCTGCCTGTGATTATTATTATTTGACCGTGCTGGTCATTTATGAACATTTGAACATCTTGGCCATGTTCTGTTATAATCTCCACCCGGCACAGCCAGAAGAGGACTGGCCACCCCTCATAGCCTGGTTCCTCTCTAGGTTTCTTCCTAGGGAGTTTTTCCTAGCCACCGTGCTTCTACACCTGCATTGCTTGCTGTTTGGGGGTTTAGGCTGGGTTTCTGTACAACACTTTTTCTGTACAGCATTTTGAGATATCAGCTGATGTACGAAGGGCTATATAAATACATTTGATTTGATTTGATTTAGTTAGGTTGGCTGTATCACAACTGGCCTTGATTGGTTGCAATTTCAGTTTAATCCACCAGAAAAGAGAAAACATATCCAACCGTGATTGGGAGTCCCGTAGGGCCGCAATTGGCAATTGGCCCAGCGTTTCTCTCCCTCTAAAAACAGAAATAAATGTTTTGGCCTTTACAAATATTATTTTGGCCTTTAATCAGATTACAATGGCTCCCTTTTGTTTAAAAAAAACAAAAAAACTCCAAAGTCATAGAGCCAGCACCTACATAAAGCTGAGTGACTCACTCATTCATTGCTTTGGATCAAAATAAATAATTACCAAAATTCTTTCTGATAGTCTTTAATAAAGAAATGCTTTGGTTATCCTGACCTGGACACCATGTACAGTATTATAATACTCCATTATGGGCTGGTAGTAGGACAATATACCTTTACCACCATCTCTCTGTATTTTTAATCTTTGTGGATGGAGCCTCCTGATTGGCGCAGCGGTCGAAGACACTGCGTCACTGTGCAAAATGCGTTGCTACAGATGCATGGTTGATTCCATGTGCTGTCGCCACCGGGAGACCCATATGTAATTATTGGCGATGACATCAGTGATTTTTTTTTATTTTTATATACTGTAGGCCTACCGTAGGCGACATGAGTCTCACTAGTGTTGAGTAATTTGCTGTGAAAAGTGGTGTAGGTCTTATTTATTTAAAGAGCATATTGACGTTAGAAGCAACAGGATTTGAAGCAAAAGCCTACCCGCGTGTGGTCAACTATTTTAGCACCGTTTCGCGGTGCTCTGAGACAAGCATGGGGACTGGTCTTGATAAATCAATGAGATCTCTGTTTGGGTATTGGTTAGACTACAATTAGTGTGTGGAAATGTTATGCTCTTAGTACTGTAGCCTACCATCACGTTGTACAGTGCCATATTTTCCAGTCCATCCTAACGGAAACCCTGAGGGTTTTTCGTTTTTCTTGGAACAGAAACACCATAATATTAATATAATAATTAATTAAGCCACATTTCTTAAAATCAGTCCCATATACTATGTTCTCACAAAAATAGGTTTTAAATTCTCTTGTACAGACAATATTAAAGGCTATCAAATGCTTCTCAAAGATGCCCTCTGGTGGTCAAACAAGCACTAACTAGCGTTAATGGTAACAGTGGCCGACACGTGCAATTGAATTCTGCAGCACCACGCAAGCTGTGCTGCAGTACACTGCAACTTTTGAAGAATCAACCACTGTAAACACACTCTATGTGCCATAAGTACAATAACAATATTAATCAGGGAATTTCAAATATGGACCTCGAAGCCAGTTCCACAAGTGATTTTCATTGTTCCCCTCTAATCAAGGACTGATTTATACCTGGGACACCAGGGGGTGCACTGTAATTATCAGGTAGAAGAGAAAACCAGCAGTATTGTGGACCTTGGGTTTGAATTCCTCTGACATCGTAGGAAAGGTAGGGGCGATACATCACGGCCTCTACAGTCGATTGAGACACCCGTGCGTCACACGGTGACATCATTTTGATTGTTGAATAGCTCCCTGTGTGTTTATGCTAGAGAGTTTCTTGTAGTGGCTGCAGTTCAATCCCCTCTTTCCGACGATATAACGTTTGTGCCTATTCCACAACATGGGGCATGTGGAAGCAGCCTTGTTCTACACATGAGAGGATCCGAACAAGAACATATTTATTGTTTATACCTACAGGGGTCCTAAAATTCCCCCCCAAAAATGGCTAAATTATACATTTTATGACCATCTTAAAACAATTTCCTACATTATCTTAGTAGATATTGCCATCTAAGGGCTTAGACCTACAGGGGAATACTATACCATAGGCATGAACTAGTAGAAGTGAAATCTTGAGCTCCAACTTTTAGATCAAGGAAGTCCCTTGCGTCCCATTAGCTGAGTTGTTTATGGGATTGTTTTTAAGTGTGTACATCTAACGATTCTTTAATCCACTCTGTGTCTGAAACTGGAGTGGTCACTTGGGTGTGGTGCTGAAGTTCAATTACTCCACAGAGTCTATGCGCTATGATCCATTATTATGGTGAATATGTTTTGAATCTTTCATAAAATAATGACAGTGTTAGGATCAATAGAAACTAACTTCAGTTTAGTAACTTTCATTGGGAATATAAAAGAATTGCTCAAAAGAACCACATTTAGAACCTTCTCTCATTAAAACATACTTTGAACAGTCTCATCGAGACATTGAGCCATTGAGCAGTCCCTTCCAGATGATTTGGAGAATGTTATGAAACCACGTAAAACCACCGTCTAGTCACAACCCCTGTATTGGGTAGGCCCAGCCCCTGCTACCCTATTCCCCCTAAAGCCTGCTTTTCCTTTCACACAGTGGTGGAAAAAGTACCCAATTGTCATACTTGAGTAAAAGTAAATAATGAATTCACTTGAAGACGAGAGTATCGAGCTCCCTCAGTCACACACATCCTTTTCCTCAATGGTGATCGTCATAAAGTCAGTGTGACGAACCTGAACCACTGATTCTTTCACAACAGTGTCATCTATCATTTGGTCATATCATAAAACCACGGTAACCAGAGGTGATTTACATGTAGCGTTATTAAAAGTTATGTGTGTTTAACCGTGTTCGCCCACTGAGCTAAAGCCAAATAATTACCGTAGCTTGGGGAGTCAACACAAGTCCTCAGGTCTCAGTCTGGCTAGCACCTTGCACTGCATGATGGGAGGGAAAAACCCTCATTTAGACACAACACCCTTTACCATTTTTCAAACCTGAAAGAGGTTGCACCTTTCTCTGTCTTCTCGTGTGGGAAAGAAAATGGAAATCAATGCATCTGGGCAGCACAGGAGCCCCAGCCATTAATGTGGAATTGATGGCTAATGTCACAGTCATTTTTCCTCATTCACAGGCCAATAGAAGTCTGAGGAAACTGGAAAGCCTAGGTGGGAGAGTGTAGGTCAGGGGCCGAATGAGAAGGGGCAGTAGGTGCAGGGGGATTGTGGTGAGCTAAGGGTGCAAGTGTTGAAATTCTCCATGAACGGGTCAACAAAACCATTATTTTGTTGGTCTTTCGCCAGCCCCCCTCTTCCTCACTGCAGGTCCATTATGTTTTGGATCTCTGCCAGCCGTCTTCCTCCTGTGACTCATTGCCAGGTAGTAAATCATAGGTGATCCTTCCTTACACACCAGTAATGGGAAATGGGATAAATGTGACTACACCTTTGATGCATGATTCAGTAGCACCTGTTAGTCCTTTAGAATCTCCTGTACCTACATGCTGAAGGGTCCTGCTTTGTGCCCGAATGACGTCGAGCAGGGGTATCAAAAACTAAAAACAACATAATGAAGTAAATATATCCAGGACTAAGTCTAGGTAAACCTGACATGCAGTTGCAGATCGTGATCCCCCAGTATAGCTTTATTTAGTACAATTGTTAACCCTGACTCATGCCAAACGAGGGTGACACTCTTCAGGACCCAAGGTTCCTTTTAGGTCACTGTGGACAGTAGAGTCAAAACCTCCTACAGAGGCACTATCACAACACGTCAAACAAAAGGTTATAAAACACAGATTGAATCCCCCCCCCCCAAAAAAAGCCTTCCACAAACAGAGAGCCAGGGTGCAATCACCGGACTCCACCTGGTGAGAGAGGAAGTGGCGATTGTAAAAGGACATCAACAACACACACAAATGTACAATACGCACACGCCCACACAGCCCTCCCAACCCACACACACAATGCAATCCCTCCAAGCCACCAGAATCACAACAGAACCAGGTTTCCATAAAGCCCGGCTCTGTAATAATCTTCAGCTCTTTAAATATTTATGGGGCAAACATCCACATTCCTCTCCCTTATATTATCTGTCATCAGAAATGATTTATCCTCTGGAAGTGTGCTAGGCTGCATTATATAGAATATACGACAGCATTGTTGAATACTGGTTTCAGATTGGCTAGAAGGGCATTCTAGAACGGACATTAAAACCAGATAACGGGACAGTTGGAAAAGATATTGGGACCCCTTGCAATCATGATGTAATAATATGCACTTACACCTGCAGACAGAACGTTCTACAAAGTTACAGGAAGCTGAACCAAAAACCACACAAACTGAAATTGGACACATTATAAACGCAGGTCCAACAAGGAAAATGGATAGCCCTAGTATATACAGTATATATATGAATTCTATTCCAACCGTAACAACATTGTAAACTAAGCACTATGCCTAATGGTTGAAACGCACAGTTCTTGAAGGTGATTGCTGAGAAAGGATCGGCTTCTCTGCGTTGTTAGAACGAAGGCTTACTTTACATGTGCGTATCTGTGGCCCTGCATGTCATGTATTGTCATATTATGTCTTGTTCCTGTTCTTTCTCTTCACTCCGTTTCCCTCTGCTGGTCGTATTAGTTTACCTTCTCTTCCTCTCCTTCCCCCAGCTGTTCCTCATCTTCTCTAACTACCTCGTTCACTCTTTTCCCACCTGTTCCCTTTTTCCCTCTGATTAGGTCTCTATTTCTCTCTCTGTTCCTGCTTCTTTCTTTGTCAGATTCTCGTTTGAGTTTCTCATGCCAGAACCAAACTATCGTCTTGTTTGCTTCACCCTTGTCCCATCCTGTCGGAATCTGCCTGTTCTTATGATGCTACGTGTGATCAGGTACCTCTGTCCGCTACGACCCGCGCCTACCCAGAGAGACCAGCAGTCTGTCGCCGCAACCCAGCTATTCTCCTCTGCTGCTAAGAAGGGGACTCTTTTGTAAATATCAGAAGGACTTTCTGTTTTATTTGTCGCCCTCTCTGAGGGTTGTCTATTTTGCCATTTTTCTACATCTGAAGAGGATCTATGTCTTCCCTGTGTTTTTACATTAAAGGACTCTGTTTTTGTTAAACCGCTTTTGGGTCCTCACTCAAGTTCATAACAGAAGAATCTGACCAAGAATGGACCCAGCGATTTCGGATCCTTTCCACTCAGCCGTCGAGATCCAGGGAGCGATGCTAGGCAGACACGAGCAGGAATTGTCTGTTGCTCGACATGCCGTTGAGACCCTGACCGCCCAAGTCTCCGACCTCACAAGACAGGTTCACCATCTCCGCCTCGATCCACCGGCCACTTCCAGGGCTTCCGAATCTCCGGAGCCCAGAATCAATAACCCGCCGTGTTACTCTGGGGAGGCCACTGAATGCCGCTCGTTCCTCACCCAGTGTGATATTGTGTTTTCTCTCCAGCCCAACACTTACTCCAGGAGCACAGCTCGTATCGCCTACGTCATATCTCTCCTTACTGGACGGGCTCGTGAGTGGGGCACGGCTATCTGGGAGGCGAGGGCTGAGTGTACTAACCAGTATCAGGACTTTAAGGAGGAGATGATACGGGTTTTTGATCGTTCTGTTTTTGGGGAGGAAGCTTCCAGGGTCCTGGCTTCCCTATGTCAAGGTAATCGATCCATAACAGATTACTCTATTGAGTTTCGCACTCTTGCTGCCTCCAGTGACTGGAACGAGCCAGCTTTGCTCGCTCGTTTTCTGGAGGGTCTCCGCGCTGAGGTAAAGGATGAGATTCTCTCCCGGGAGGTTCCCTCCAGCGTGGATTCCTTGATTGAACTCGCTATTCGCATAGAGCGACGGGTTGATCTTCGTCACAGAGCTCGGGGAAAGGAGCTCGCGTTCTCCGTTGCCCCCCTCTCCGCATCACTACCATCTTCCTCCGCCGGCTCGGGTGCTGAGCCTATGCAGCTGGGGGGGTATCCGCATCTCGACTAAGGAGAGGGAATGGAGAATCACCAACCGCCTCTGTCTCTATTGCGGTTCCGCTGGTCATTTTGTCACTTCATGTCCAGTAAAAGCCAGAGCTCATCAGTAAGAGGAGGGCTACTGGTGAGCGCTACTACTCTGGTCTCTCCTTCAAGATCCTGCACTACCTTGTCGGCCCATCTACGCTGGACCGGTTCGTCAGCTTCCTGCAGCGCCTTGATAGACTCTCTGGGGCGGAGGGCTGCTTTATGGACGAGACCTGGGCTCGGGAACATGACATTCCGCTCAGACAGTTAAAGGAGCCCACGGCCTTGTTCGCTCTGGATGGGAGTCCTCTCCCGGGATTCAGCGTGAAACGCTACCTTTAACCCTCACTGTCTCTGGTAATCATAGCGAAACCATTTCTTTTTAAATTTTTCGTTCACCTTTTACACCTGTTGTTTTGGGTCATCCCTGGCTAGTTTGTCATAATCCTTCTATTAATTGGTCTAGTAATTCTATCCTCTCCTGGAACGTCTCTTGTCATGTGAAATGTTTAATGTCTGCTATCCCTCCTGTTTCCTCTGTCTCTTCTTCACAGGAGGAGCCTGGTGTTTTGACGAGGGTGCCGGAGGAATATCACGATCTGCGCACGGTGTTCAGTCGGTCCAGGGCCACCTCTCTTCCTCCGCACCGGTCGTATGATTGTAGTATTGATCTCCTTCCAGGAAACCCCCGGGGTAGACTATACTCTCTGTCGGCTCCCGAACGTAAGGCTCTCGAAGATTATTTGTCTGTAGCTCTCGACGCCGGTACCATAGTCCCCTCCTCCTCTCCCGCCGGAGTGGGGGTTTTTTTGTTAAGAAGAAGGACGGGTCCCTGCGCCCCTGCATAGATTATCGAGGGCTGAATGACATAACAGTTAAGAATCGTTATCCGCTTCCTCTTATGTCTTCAGCCTTCGAGATCCTGCAGGGAGCCAGGTTTTTCACTAAGTTGGACCTTCGTAACGCTTACCATCTCGTGCGCGTCAGGGAGGGGGACGAGTGGAAAACGGCGTTTAACACTCCGTTAGGGCACTTTGAATACCGGGTTCTTCCTTTCGGCCTCGCAAACGCTCCAGCTGTCTTTCAGGCATTAGTAAATGACGTCCTGAGAGACATGCTGAACATCTTTGTTTTCGTCTACCTTGACGATATCCTGATTTTTTTCACCGTCACTCCAGATTCATGTTCAGCACGTTCGACGTGTCCTCCAGCTCCTTTTAGAGAATTGTCTTTATGTGAAGGCTGAGAAGTGCACTTTTCATGCCTCCTCCGTCACATTTCTCGGTTCTGTTATTTCCGCTGAAGGCATTAAGATGGATCCCGCTAAGGTCCAAGCTGTCATTGATTGGCCGGTTCCTAAGTCACGCGTCGAGCTGCAGCGCTTTCTCGGCTTCGCGAATTTCTATCGTCGTTTCATCCGTAATTTCGGTCAGGTGGCAGCTCCCCTCACAGCCCTTACTTCTGTCAAGACGTGCTTTAAGTGGTCCGATTCCGCCCAGGGAGCTTTTGATCTTCTCAAGAATCGCTTTACATCCGCACCTATCCTTGTTACACCTGACGTCTCTAGACAGTTCGTTGTCGAGGTTGACGCGTCAGAGGTGGGCGTGGGAGCCATTCTTTCTCAGGGCTCCCTCTCTGACGACAAGGTCCACCCTTGCGCGTATTTTTCTCATCGCCTGTCGCCGTCGGAACGTAACTATGATGTGGGAAACCGCGAACTGCTCGCCTTTTGTCGTTTGGACTGACCATAGGAACCTTGAGTACATCCGTTCTGCCAAACGACTTAATGCGCGTCAGGCTCGTTGGGCGCTGTTTTTCGCTCGTTTCGAGTTCGTAATTTCTTATCGTCCGGGCTCTAAGAACACCAAGCCTGATGCTTTATCTCGTCTCTTCAGTTCTTCAGTAGTCTCCACCGACCCCGAGGGGATTCTCCCTGAGGGGCGTGTTGTCGGGTTGACTGTCTGGGGAATTGAGATTCAGGTAAAGCAAGCACTCACTCACACTCCGTCGCCGCGCGCTTGTCCTAGGAACCTTCTTTTCGTTCCCGTTCCTACTCGTCTGGCCGTTCTTCAGTGGGCTCACTCTGCCAAGTTAGCCGGCCACCCCGGCGTTCGGGGTACGCTTGCTTCCATTCGCCAGCAGTTTTGGTGGCCCACTCGGGAGCTTGACACGCGTCGTTTTGTGGCTGCTTGTTCGGTCTGCGCGCAGACTAAGTCCGGTAACTCCCCTCCTGCCGGCCGTCTCAGACCGCTTCCCATTCCCTCTCGACCGTGGTCTCACATCGCCTTAGATTTTATCACCGGACTGCCTTCGTCAGCGGGGAAGACTGTTATTCTTACGGTTGTCGATAGGTTCTCTAAGGCGGCTCATTTTATTCCCATCGCTAAGCTCCCTTCTGCTAAAGAAACGGCACAAATCATCATCGAGAATGTTTTCAGAATTCATGGCCTTCCGTCAGACGTCGTTTCGGACAGGGGTCCGCAATTCACGTCTCAATTTTGGAGGGAGTTTTGCCGTTTGATTGGAGCTTCCGTCAGTCTCTCTTCCGGCTTTCACCCTCAGTCTAACGGTCAAGCAGAACGGGCCAATCAGACTATTGGTCGCATATTACGCAGTCTTTCTTTTCGTAACCCTGCGTCTTGGTCAGAACAGCTCCCCTGGGCAGAATACGCCCACAACTCGCTTCCTTCGTCTGCGACCGGTCTATCTCCTTTTCAGAGTAGCCTCGGGTACCAGCCTCCGCTGTTCTCGTCTCAGCTCGCCGAGTCCTGCGTCCCCTCCGCTCAGGCTTTTGTCCAACGTTGTGAGCGCACCTGGAAGAGGGTCAGGTCTGCACTTTGCCGTTATAGGGCGCAGACTGTGAGAGCCGCTAATAAGCGTAGAACTAAGAGTCCTAGATATTGTCGCGGTCAGAGAGTATGGCTCTCCACTCAAAACCTTCCCCTTAAGACAGCTTCTCGCAAGTTGACCCCGCGGTTCATTGGTCCGTTCCGTATTTCTCAGATCATTAATCCTGTCGCAGTGCGACTTCTTCTCCCGCGATATCTTCGTCGCGTCCACCCGGTCTTCCATGTCTCCTGTGTTAAGCCCGTTCTTCTTTCGCCCCCGCTCGTCTTCCCCCCCATCCTTGTCGAGGGCGCACCTATCTACAGGGTCCGTAAGATTTTGGACATGCGTCCTCGGGGCCGTGGTCATCAGTACCTAGTAGATTGGGAGGGGTACGGTCCTGAGGAAAGGAGTTGGGTTCCCTCTCGGGACGTGCTGGACCGTTCGCTGATCGATGATTTCCTCCGTTGCCGCCAGGTTTCCTCCTCGAGTGCGCCAGGAGGCGCTCGGTGAGTGGGGGTACTGTCATGTATTGTCATATTATGTCTTGTTCCTGTTCTTTCTCTTCACTCCGTTTCCCTCTGCTGGTCGTATTAGGTTACCTTCTCTTCCTCTCCTTCCCCCAGCTGTTCCTCATCTTCTCTAACTACCTCGTTCACTCTTTTCCCACCTGTTCCCTTTTTCCCTCTGATTAGGTCTCTATTTCTCTCTCTGTTCCTGCTTCTTTCTTTGTCAGATTCTCGTTTGAGTTTCTCATGCCAGAACCAAACTATCGTCTTGTTTGCTTCACCCTTGTCCCATCCTGTCGGAATCTGCCTGTTCTTCTGATGCTACGTGTGATCAGGTACCTCTGTCCGCTACGACCCACGCCTACCCAGAGAGACCAGCAGTCTGTCGCCGCAACCCAGCTATTCTCCTCTGCTGCTAAGAAGGGGACTCTTTTGTAAATATCAGAAGGACTTTCTGTTTCATTTGTCGCCCTCTCTGAGGGTTGTCTATTTTGCCATTTTTCTACATCTGAAGAGGATCTATGTCTTCCCTGTGTTTTTACATTAAAGGACTCTGTTTTTGTTAAACCGCTTTTGGGTCCTCACTCAAGTTCATAACACTGCAGCTAGGAATAATGGATTGCAGTGTCCACCATTCATAGATCTGATGGCCATGCTGCTAATGTTAATTCCTTCTTCCTTCTACCACCGGTTTTGTTGGGCTGTCAGGGTGAGTATCACCACATACAGATTAAACCAAGTGCACAGGCAGAATCACTAATCACAGGTTTCAATGAGAGTTTTAAACTAGCTGAGATCGTTCTAGTGCAGATTCTACATCAACCTAAAGAGCCAATGTCTTAGTTGGATTGCATTGAATAGTCTAGTACCGTGTCTGATAGCATTATCCAATGTTTTGCAGAATCATCGAGACATGGAAATATCCAGACTCTGGCTAAATTTAAATGGGACAACGTTTACTTTCGACAATCTAACATTTTTTTTCAGATTGTTTTGTAATTTTGGCACGCATACTATTAATATGTTATTCACCAAGCATCCCTGTCCCTTAGTAATAGTAAATTGACCCCTGATGACGTCGTAGGAACCAACACCAGATAGACTGATCAGACTTCACTGTCCAATCTTATTATGGATGACAGAGTCACCCAAAGTTAAGTTCATTTCCCTCCAAATAACATGGAGCCTCCCAGGAAAGGATGGGGAGAGATGAGTGTGTTGTGTGTGTGTGTGTGTTTGTCTGCACACAGGCGTGCCTATATTTGTATGAGGACACAAAAATATGTTCCTCTTTAAAGCGGCCCCAAGATTATATTACTTTCGGTGTGAATGGGGAAAAATTGCGAAAATGATAAACAAATGAATGGAAAAATTATTTCCCATTCCAGCCACTGTCACAATGGGGGGAGAGGAGACAATGGGCCAACTACGTGCTTATTTGTCTGAGCCAAGGCAGGGCTATCTCATTACAAGTCTTTACCAATTCATCCAACATCTCTCTCCCCTCATGGCTGACTAGGGACTCCTGTGCCAGATTACCGAAATGAACTCATCCTAATCTCAAATTAGAGTTAATTATGTTGTGAGCGTACAATCCTCCGACCAGGACGATAGTCTACATCCGCTCTCTGAGAAAGCGCCGTGTGAGTCAGATGCAGAGTACTGTAGAATTTATGGAAAAGGCTACAATGAGTGACCTTGACCAGAGGGATATTGTTAATCATTTATGTTTGTGTGAATGAGTTGGTTGATTGGAAGCAAGATGGACAATAGCATTGCAATAGGTCATGAAATACAATGGAAATCAATCAATCCGACTTAATATAGCAGCTCACAACCCATTGGCCGAATCCATTGGCCTAACTGGGGCCACCGGGCTCACTCCACCCCGAGTTGGGGAGACAAACACCCCCCTTCCATCACTCCTAACCGTCACTGAGCGCCACATAATTACATTTCAAAGACGGCGAGGTGCTGAAAATCCAAATAAATAACAGCTCATGTAAATCTAGCCGCTGCGGATCTCACACCCATCTGTCACCGTTGACTCTTCCTCCTCCGACCGTCACCACTACCGCCATCACTCCCTCTCTTCCTCTCATCACCCCCATGTCTTCCCACACTTCCATTCCATCATTCTCTCGTTCTCCCCAGGCTATTAGTGGCAACGCCTCAGTGACTGTTAGGAGTGATGGGAGGGGGGTGTTTGTCTCCCCTTCTTGCGGTGCCCTTGCTGGGTATGGGCGCCGCGGTATGGAGGGTGCAGAGGGGTGAGGAGCCAGGACCATAGAGGGTGACAGGAGTCAAGGGAATGATACTTGTAGTGACGGCTAGAGCAGGGGGCGGCTGGGGGGGCATCGGCTGGGTATCAGGGGGCATGGGCTGGGTATCAGGGGGCATGGGCTGGGTATCAGGGGGCATGGGCTGGGTATCAGGGGGCATCGGCTGGGTATCAGGGGGCATCGGCTGGGTATCAGGGGGCATGGGCTGGGTATCAGGGGGCATCGGCTGGGTATCAGGGGGCATTGGCTGGGTATCAGGGGGCATCGGCTGGAGATCAGGGGGGCATCGGCTGGGTATCAGGGGGGCATCGGCTGGGTATCTGAGGGTATCGGCTGGGTATCGAGTTAACATTAGAGTTAGGGTTAGGTTTAGAATAAGGGTAAGGGTTAAGGTTAGGGCTAGGGTTAGGGTTAGGGTTAGGTTTAGAATAAGGGTAAAGGTTAAGGTTAGGGCTAGAGTTAGGTTTAGAATAAGGGTAAGGGTGAAGGTTAGGGTTAGGGTTAGGGATAGAATAAAGGTAAGGGTTAAGGTTAGGGCTAGGGTTAGGTTTAGAATAAGGGTAAGGGTGAAGGTTAGGGTTAGCATTAGGGTTAGGGTTAGGGATAGAATAAAGGTAAGGGTTATGGTTAGGGCTAGGGTTAGGTTTAGAATAAGGGTAAGGGTGAAGGTTAGGGCTAGGGTTAGGTTTAGAATAAGGGTAAGGGTGAAGGTTAGGGCTAGGGTTAGGTTTAGAATAAGGGTAAGGGTGAAGGTTAGGGCTAGGGTTAGGGATAGTTACTTGAAATGTTACTGATAGTCTATAGACTGGAGACTATAGCCTGTAGAGGATCTACAGATGGCCCGCCCTAACGTACCTCCTGGCCCATCCAAATAAAATATTTAAATATTGACCATTTATTTGACCGCCAACAGAAAGACCCATCAATCTCAGATAAAGCATCCGAGCGAAACAGCGCCCCTCTGTCTCAGAATGTATTGACCATGTATCTGATGCTGTCAGGACTAAAAGAGTATGGCATGACATTCTCCTTCATGACCACATCAGATACATGGGGCAACATACTAAGACAGAAGGCTGCCATTTCAGTCAGTAGGATGTTATTTTGGACTAACGTGCGAAGGAAACCTACTTTTTGAAGTGATTTGTTTTACAATTAGCTAAAAACATCATGACTGGTTGTGTTCATGCCACATTAAAAGGTAGGCTAATACATTTTTACAGTTCAACTACATGTTATTATAAAAACCCACAGTAAGAACTGCTAAAACAGTCATTTGCTGCTCATGAATTAAAAAATATATATTACACGCCATTTTTAAAGTCAATCCCACCTCCGTCCTTGTCCTAAATAAGTCTATAATACACTGTCATTATTAGAATCTTAATATCACAAACAGAACTGGTGTTTTAGACAGTTTTGGGCATTTAATTTTTTTATGGTTTTCCCCATTTCCCCTCTTTTTCTGGCCAGCTATATCCCGATAGCTGAAGATGCACTGCCCAGTTGAAAATCCCCCAGATAATCACCTCGAAAGTGAACCTAAACCGTACCGAAACTAATTTTACACCTATAATAAGCGATTAAACCAATGAAGTAGGCTAAAGTATGATGGGGAGAATGGATGAGTTGATGAGCGCGGGGAAGGGAATTACACCTAATTATGTAAATGACCAATTGTGAATGAAGAACAGGGTGGGCCGTTCTATCGTACGGATCTATTCTAATGTCCAAATGCTATGTACTCTGTTATCAGTCTACACGGGTTTACTTGGAGTAAACAGTGAGAGTGTGCGTCATGTACAATGATGGCAAGAAGACCAAGGTGAATGGATGCACTCGTTAGCATTGCCCACAAAATCTGAACGGAATACATTTATCACAATGACATATCTGATGAGTATTCACCCTCCGAGGTCTAAGCGCTAAAAAAAGCCAGAACTGTGCTCACTGAGCAGGTGCCCACGCTGCCAACCAAATGAAACGGAGAGACGGGAGAGAAGATGGCATCAGTTGGAATAGAACAAGCCGGTGAGAATTCGACAGGCTATTATCAGCACAACATGTCATCACTGAGGGAGCAGGCCTTTACATCTCAAGCAAGAAATGTAATCAGCAACGCACTCAACAGCTTTCGTTGTTTAGGCTACGTGACACGGACACGTGTCAACTGATAATTGATTGTTTTGACTGTTGTCATATCAACACTTATAATGCCATTATTGCTTTTGTGCCTGTTTTTCACTATCATCAGGCAAACTTGGCGCATGTAATGATGTCAAGGCTACTGATGTTTTCATTGGTGTATTTGTTCATTTTGTTGTTATAGAGAAGCTTAGAACGGTTTCCAACACCAATGATTTCGGTTTCATAGACGTAACAAAGGCACCCCACGAATACAATTTACTGAAGGCTTCATTTGATTGATTTATTATAACATAGCCTCTATCCACATAGGGTGTCCTGTGAACAATTTGCCAACCCTATGGAAATCAACCGCCCGTCCAACGGATTCCTTCTGGCGCCAGCTAGAAAACGTGTTTGATGCATCTCCTATCTTTGAAATGGTGCTGCCCGTGCTAAAACAGGCTTCGGTCCATTGTGCACACTCTTGCCAACTCTATGATCAACATCAACATCCTGGTTTGTATATAACTAGTACACTTGGGGTCATTCTATTCCCTTCATTACAACATTATTGAATGACATGACATATAGTGATTTACAGTGCTCTGGAGGGTAAAACATGAATTTTTCCAGCTCTTGTCTAAATTCATTATTCGAAAGTGTTCAGTCGTGAAAAAATATCTCAAGATACCTCAAAGTTCAATAAAAGTTGGATAAAATTCCTTTCTACTGACCAGATCAACAGTGCATGAGCCAAAGTCCGTGCCAGATTGGGTAGAGAGAGCAGTGGAAGCGCCAGTCAGGCCATATTGTCTAGGTCGAGACAGCAATGCAGAGGCTGTAGTCTAGTGGAGGAGCAGCAAGGACAGAGAGGAGGGGACACTTCTGGTTTGGGACATATGAAATGTCTTTATTATTTTGGATTTTTTTGTGAGTGTAATGTTTACTGTTCATTTTATTTAACTTTTGTTTATTATCTACTTCACTTGCATTGGCAATGTAAACATATGTTTCCCATGCCAATAAAGCCCTTCAATTGAATCGGAAAGTGTGTGTGTGTGGGGGGGGGGGCTTACCGCATCACATCTCTGTCCCTGTTCCATGCTCACAGGGTCGTTGACAGACTATGAGATAGATGCATGTACGGGGGGAGACGGGACGTGGACAGCTCTGGGGGGTGGGAGAGAAGATTAGGGTGTGTCGGTGTGTGTGTGAATCCTTGCGTACGTGCATGCATGTACATCAATCAAATGTATTTATAAAGCCCTTCTTACATCAGCTGATGTCACAAAGAGCTGTACAGAGACCCAGCCTAAAACCCCAAACAGCAAGCAATGCAGATGTAGAAGCATGTTTGTATGTGTATCAATCTCCATCATCAAGGCAACTACTCCAAAAACAACATTCGAACTGTGATAAATCCTACCTAAGAAAAAAATCGCAGCGGATAAATCACCTTGTTTCAAAATGTCTCCCGAGAGAGGCAACCTATAATCAGGATTTCAAAGAGAACCGCTGCCAAGATTAGGGAACCCACTTACTGGACCCCAGTGACCACGCACACGCACGCACGCACACACACACACACACACACTCTCCCAAAAACACGTACATATGCACATTGAGGAAGAGGAGCAGGGTCAGATGTATGGGGGTCCTGATGGGTTTAGCTACACAGCGGTTTGAGGTGACCCGCTAGGCAGGTGAGTGTATATTGCACTGAGGGGGGCTTGGAGGGCGTGTATGTGTGTGGGTCTGTTCCATTGATGACCATACCATGACAAACCTCCTCTGTATTGCACTTCACACCAACACGCTGACAAGCGGGACCGAGACATCCCCACCTTTCATGGCCTGTTACACAATAAACATGTTTCTACTGAGAGTGTTTAAACTGTTCCGACACCATATCCGAAAAGCCCAATCACATCTAACAAGCACACTAATGAACTATCCTCATTATATTCCCTTTAATCACGTAACACAATCTTGTAATTTGACACAGTTGATTTATCAAGGATTTCCCTCTCTGGTGGTTAATAACCTGAGCGTGTCACAGTATGGAATGTATAGTATGATGTTCTGCATGTAATGAGCTGTTTATCACGCTAGCACAATACAGGCTGGAGAGACAGAGAGACAGAACGGGTGGGGGATAGAGAGCGAGAGAGAGAGAGATGGACAGGGGAGAGAGAGAAAGAGATAGGGAGAGAGTGAGGAGGGAAAGGGATAGAGAGCGAGAGCGAGAGCAAGAGAGAGATAGAGAGAGAGAGAGAAAGAGATAGAGAGAAAGAGATTGCCCTTTATGGTTGTGAGGTCTGGGGTCCGCTCACCAACCAAGACTTCACAAAATGGGACAAACACCAAATTGAGACTCTGCACGCAGAATTCTGCAAAAATATCCTCCGTGTACAACGTAGAACACCAAATAATGCATGCAGAGCAGAATTAGGCCGATGCCCACTAATTATCAAAATCCAGAAAAGAGCCGTTAAATTCTATAACCACCTAAAAGGAAGCGACTCCCAAACCTTCCATAACAAAGCCATCACCTACAGAGAGATGGACCTGGAGAAGAGTCCCCTAAGCAAGCTGGTCCTGGGGCTCTGTTCACAAACACAAACACACCCTACAGAGCCTCAGGACAACAGCACAATTAGACCCAACCAAATCATGAGAAGACAAAAAGATAATTACTTGAAACATTGGAAAGAATTAACAAAAAAACAGAGCAAACTAGAATGCTATTTGGCCCTAAACAGAGAGTACACAGCGGCAGAATACCTGACCACTGTGACTGACCCAAAATTAAGGAAAGCTTTGACTATGTACAGACTCAGTGAGCATAGCCTTACTATTGAGAAAGGCCGCCGTAGGCAGACATGGCTCTCAAGAGAAGACAGGGTAGGGGCTCACTGCCCACAAAATGAGGTGGAAACTGAGCTTCACTTCCTAACCTCCTGCCCAATGTATGACCATATTAGAGAGACATATTTCCCTCAGATTACACAGATCCACAAAGAATTCGAAAACAAATCCAATTTTGATAAACTCCCATAACGACTGGGTGAAATTCCACAGTGTGCCATCACAGCAGCAAGATGTGTGACCTGTTGCCACGAGAAAAGGGCAACCAGTGAAGAACAAACACCATTGTAAATACAACCCATATTTATGCTTATTTATTTTATCTTGTGTCCTTTAACCATTTGTACATTGTTAAAACACTGTATATATATAATATGACATTTGTAATGTCTTTATTGTTTTGAAA